>NC_133617.1:609866325-609996325 GCF_048593235.1 Sminthopsis crassicaudata | reverse complement strand
AGTAGTAGTAGTAGTAGTAGTAGTAGTAGTAGTAGTAGTTGTTGTTGTTGTTACTGAAAACTATGGCAAGCATTTAAATTGAAAGAATTCATCCACCAAAGAACTAGTCAGGCTGACACAAGATTAATTTGCAGCTACTATAAAGGAAAACAAATTTTAGAATATAAGGTACAGTTGAACCTTTGCATGGCTCTGCTTCAAAATTCACCATGTTCAGTATTTGATGAATTTCCCTGAGGTTAAAAAAAAAAAAAATTGCTCAGCACTCATAGCACTTGGTTGTTGTCTTTTTTGAGCAGTAGGACTATGAGATTGATAATTCATCCACTGTTGCAATTGCTTCAACGATGAGCAGCTGAGGTCATAAGGCAGTTCCTGTGGGATGGCATGACTGAAGTATATAGTCTCCTAGCTCCTAAAATAGTAGTACTGGCAGGGGCACAAAAAGACCAGCATTCTTAGCAGGAGTAGAAGCAGTAGTGACAGTGAAGGTGGTATGAACAGCATGTACAAAAGGCTGAGACATGTGGAAGCAGGGAAGGACCCAAGATTTCTGACGATTCTGAGCCCAGGCAGTGGCCAGACTCCTTGGCTATGGAGAGTGGAAGATCATAGCTTCTGCCTCTACATCCAGCTTTCCCCACTTCAAAGAAGTTTGGATAGCATGGAGTGATAGGAGAGCATAAAGGTTGGGGCTCCTCTCAAAAAGTGAGGTGGATCAAGAAGGTAGGAGACTGGGGCTGGGTTAGGCTGATTTTTTTTCTCCAAAAAAGGAAGTTCCACTTGCCCTTTTGGAGAATTGGGTGAGGAGGGATATTTAGGATGCAAAGTGGAAATGTACTCCTTATAAGAAAAATTCATTTGGTACTCATCATTTTCACCACTCATCATGCCTTCTGGAATCAATTAACAGTAAGCACCAAATGATAAGAAATGAAGAAGAAGGATGCATAAACAAAAGACACATAAATAGAAAAAGTAGATAACTTTTCCCTCATCTTTCATTTTGTCATGTGTTTTTATTATGTAAGTTTATTTTTTCATTCTTTT
The DNA here is from genome assembly GCF_048593235.1 of Sminthopsis crassicaudata. Lineage (NCBI taxonomy): Eukaryota > Metazoa > Chordata > Mammalia > Dasyuromorphia > Dasyuridae > Sminthopsis > Sminthopsis crassicaudata. Next base: position 609,995,275 of record NC_133617.1, on the reverse strand, counting down.
AAATTTAAATTTTATACTTTGAATTTAATTTTTAGTTAACAAAAATCTATTTCTTCACCCTCTCATGAGCCCTACTCTATGAAAAAGAAAAAAGAAATAAAATACTCAAATTCATACTCAAGATAATTTGGCTCCATTGGTCATGTTGAAAAAAAATGAATTTATATACATATATATATATATATATATATATATATGAATTCTCAATAAATCAAAACTCTATTGTAAGGTATGTAGCATGTTTCATTAAGAGTCCTCTGAAATGGACTTACAAGGATTTGTATTAGAATACTATCAAATGTTCAAGTAACATACATATTATTAAAATATTTGGAAAAATAGAGAAAAAAGAAATAAATAAAAATAAAAATATTCTGTAAGATTAAAATGTTAAGAAATAATCTCCCCCAAAATAAAGCAAAGAAAGAAAAGTTAAAACAAACATCTTACTAATAAATAACAAAGGGGCCTCTCTCTCTTTACATATATATATATATATATATATATATATATATATATATATATATACATACATACATATGTATATGTATATGTATACATACATGTATATACACACAGAAAAATATATTTTTAAAAATATAGACCATAACAAGATTAAATGTATACCATAAATGCAAGTTTGTTCAACATAAGGAAAAGTATAAACATAGAAACCATATCAGTTGTGAAAAAAGTATATGATTATATGAATAAATCTGGAAAAAACTTTTGAAAAAAATTTAACTTTTATTTATGTAAAAACAAAAAGACAAAAAAGCCATGGCAGCAGTAGATTTAATTTATTAAATAAGTAATCTATCCAAACCAAGAATAAATATATCTTATTGAATTTTTTATTCCCCAACTTTTATACTATCTTCCCAATCCTACACTTATCTGAAAAATCTCCTCCCTTTGTTTATGATTTTCCACTCCCCTGGTGCCAGGTAACCTAAAAGTTTCTAGTACCCTTCTACTTCAGGACAAGTGACTTCTCAAGTATTAAATCCCTCAAACTTTATTCAGTAAGTCCTCATCTATTGCCAATCATAGTAACATTCATTAGTAGAAACATTCCAATTTTCAAATAAGACTTTTTTTCCCTTTTCCTCTTTCTTTTTTTCAACATTTTCCCTTCTAATTCACCCTTGCCCTATGACCTTTTCTCTTTCTGAAACTGCAAATACTACCTTTCCTTCATTAATAGCCCTTGATTAGACCTCAGCACAACACAATTCCTAAATCCTTCTTGTCATGTAAATGAAAACAATTCTGAAGTATCACCTCATACTTCTTAGATTGGCTAAGATGATGGGAAAAGATAATGATAAATGTAGGAAGAAATGTGGAAAAACTGGAACACTAATGTATTACTGGTGGAGTTGTGATACGATCCAATTACCTTAGAGAGGCAATTTGGAATTCTGGCCAAAAGGCCATATTATAAATTATAAAATTATATATATTCTTTGACTCTACTAGGTCTGTATCCCAAAGAGATCCTAAAAGAGGGAAAAGGACTCACATCTGCAAAAATGTTTGTAATAGCTCTTTCTGTGGTGGCAAGAGACTGGAAATTGAGTGGATGCCCATTAGTTGGGGAATGGCTGAATAAAATGGTATATAAAAACAATGGGATATTATTGTTCTACAAGAAATGCTAACTAGGCTGATTTCAGAAAAGCCTGGAAAGAGTTTCATGAAGTCATGCTGAGTGAAGTGAGCAGAAGTGGGAGCACATTGTCCACAGTAACAACTGATAATGTAATGAACAAGTGGATTTTCTGAACAATGCATTATTTCAAGGCAATTTTAATAGACTCAGTATGGAAAACACCAATTAAATCCAGAGAAAAAAATTATATAGATTGAATATGGATTAAAATGTTGAGGTTCAGAAAGTTTGGGGGTGGCAGACTGGTGTCATGAGGTGTCTCAAAAGAATTTGCAGACTTGAACCCACATCCAAGCCAAGGGGCAAAGTTTAATGTAATTTTAACTAAATTCCAAAAGAATTTAGCAGAGAACCAGGAGCAAGATGACAAATTTATCCAGTTTTTCATGGCACTTATTTGCTAATTTTATAGCTTACAGGTAGGTTTGAGGGAAGGTCTATTCACTATTCCCAGGAATGTGGTTATCACTGACCAAAAGATTAAATATTTGTCAGTAAGTAAAGTGTGTTAGGACAATTATAAGGCCAAAAGACTTTAGAATCATTGATAAATTGCTAAAACAGAAGCACTCTAAGATCAGGGGACCTTAAAATTATTTTGATATTTGCCCTAGATACTGTACCCTATCAGAAGCATAGTATTTTCAACTTTTTGTTTGTTTCTTCCCATTCATCTGTTTTTTGTTTTTGTTTTTTTTTTTAATCACTTTTGGTCTGATTTTTTTTGCACAACTTGACAAATAAGGAAATATGTTTAAAAAGGATTGTACATATTTAAGCTATATCATATTGCTTCTGTCTTGGACAGGAAGGAGGTGATGAAGGGAGGGAGGGAAAAAACTTTAGAACATAAAGTCTCATAAAATAAATGTCAAAAGTTATCTTTACTTGTATTTGGAAAAGTAAAATACTATTGGGGAAAAAATACTTCTTTCCTTGAAACTCTCATGTTTTCTCCCACAAAATAATATAGTCCCACAAAAAGAAGCATTCACTTGTCAGTAGAGTATCACTAGATTCTGTCTAAAATGTTATTATCTCTCTATTCACTATTACCCATATAGATTTCTTTATTCACCCCTTTCTCTTAGAAATAAGTTTCTTTATCTTCCTGTTGTCATGCTATTGCTGCTCTTCCTACATTTCCATCATTTGAAATGTTCAAAAAGCAAATGATTTTAGTTCTGGGTTTATTTCTAAAATGTTTATTTTTTTTCTTTTATCTTATATGCATCTGTGTGTGTATAATATATAGACATATATATTATATCTATGATTGATGCTGTTTAAGTGCTCTAGATTCCTGGTGGTCTAGAGGTTAGTGGCTATAAGAGTTATTAAGAATCCCCTTTAAATCAGCCGCAGGTTCTAGGAGTGAAAGAATTCACTCATTCCCGAATTATTAGTTGCAAAATGAAAAGTTATTGTAAGATAGAAATCAGTTTACTAAGAGACTGACTTCTATAGTGGCAGATCTATGGAAAATGGAGTTTTGCACTGAGAATGCAGTTTTCAGTGGACAGAAAGTCCTGGCAGTTGAATAGAGTTACTGAGGTCCATCTGTAAAAGACCTTCCTTGAAGGACACTATTATATTTAGTCTTAGTGGGATCTGGGACAGCCCAAATTGGCTCATCTACAATCTGAATTTCAGCTTGAGTTAGAATTTGAATAGAAATGAATTTATTTCTTTGATTCAATAGGGTTGGAATTCTTTTGCTCAGGATTGAATCAATCCCATCTAGATAACAGAATGACTGTCTTCTCCCCCCCCCAGAGGTCCCTCACTGAGGCACACTTGAAGATTTTCTCCTTCAAGGAGTTTTACAGTTTTATAGGTCTTTTCTTCATTCCCCTCTCAAGCAATCACCTCCAAATTCATTTGGGATAAAGGGGCAAAGATCTCTTCTTCATGTAACTGCTTCAAGCTGGCAAGGATCATAGAGATTTTGGGGAGTTCATTCCAGGAGGTGAGGTGTGAGGTGTGGGGTCTGAAAACGGCAGCAGGTCATCTAAGAGTTGTTTGTCCCCATCAGTTGTCCCATGTTCTCCCAGCTGAAGGGCAGTTGAAAATCCAAAGCTTGAAACCTAGAGAAAACAGATCTCAGGAGCAGATTGAAGGTGGGGTGCCCTCCAAAGTTGAAATGAGGATGTTTAGGAATAGGGCCTTTTGCAGAAAAATGCATCAGATCCCATCTGTGGACTGCCTTAAGAATGCTGATAGGCCACCTAACAAGACTGAATACCCCTAGAACTTCCTTAGCTGAAAGTAGTTAAGGTGTTTTCAAAGTGAAAGTTAAGGAAATTTCAAATAGTTTCAGTCTCTCCCTCTAACTCCTCATTGCCCTACCACAGTCAGGCAACCAGAAGAGAAAAGAAAGAAGCTATCTTTACTCTCTTAACAATTTAATTGAATTGCTTTGGAATTGTATTCCCCAACCATTATTCCAAAGGATATTCCTAAAGCTGCAATTTTGGCCAAACTTGGAGCTTATAGGAAAGAAACCTTTAATTGCTGGCAGAGTATAAAATGCCAATCCAGAAAATTAGGAGAGAATGTGCTAGGAGCAAAAAGTTATTGGGACTGAGAAAGTTAGGAGCCTGCTTTCCTCAGAGTGCTCACAGGAGTAATTTCAAAAGCTAGGCTATTTATCTCTCTGCAAGGAGAGCAAAAAGTTCCCACTTTTAAAGTTGGATAGGAGAGTGAGAGAAAGGACATAGCTTGCTTTCCCCAGGGGCTGTTTTGAAAGCTAAGCTATTCAGCACTCCACAAATTGCTAAGGAAGTTTAAGCAAGTGATTTGAGGCTATGAAAAAAACCGAGAGCAGTTTGGAATCCCCTGTTTTTTCGTGTCTGTTCTTGATGATATATACATTATATATAATGTGTGTATATAATATATAATATATATATATATATATACATATATATATATATATATATATATATATTATATATTATACACATCTTGTTTCTATTTTCATTCCATTATTCTCTCTTTTGTTTCTTTGGGGAAGTGGGCCATTCATTGCAGGGCGAAGTTTTTCTATTCTGCTTATTTTTGTTGTTCAGAACAAAAATATGGAAGAATAAGTCACCTTGGGTTGCATCCTGAGCTCCATTGCTTTTCAAAACACATTATTCTATTCTTTATTTTTTTTTTCTGGTGGGTAAGGAATAATTGTGCATTATTCTGATGTCCTTTCCTTTGTATTTAGAGATCTTTCTACTAATGCTTTGCATAACTTATTGTTTCTAAATGGAATTGTAAAATTCAACTACTGTGTATCTGGCAATTTTCAGCCTTATATTTTCTGGAGGTAATCTGTGAATTCCTTCAAATAGAAGGTGTTAGGATTACAAGGTGATAACTCAGGTTGTCTGAGCAATTTTCTAGCTAAGAATTCACACCTTTAGAGCATGAAAGGCTGCAAGTGCCAGGGACCCTCAGCAGCAGAGTCAGGCTGGAGATGCACTGGACACAGGTGAGAAGGAGGAACAACAGGAAATAGAAAATAAGGAAGTTGAGACAGAAACGTCGAGGATATACATAATTCTGAGAGACAAACTCTGTGACTTCAATCTCCCAGCCTAGCCTCTCTCCTTAACCAACTGCCCTCCTCTTTTATCCTAGAAGAGACTGGGCTATTTAGAACTCAACGGGGCTTGTGGGAAGTACTTCAACCAATGAACTTGCTCCTCTTAAAGGTGCAAACTCTTTTAAACATTTAAACTCTCCCCCAGAAGTCCAAAGATGCAAACTCCTTTCAAAGGCCTGAACCAAAGGTGTGAATTGTGAGCTAGAGAATTACCCAGACAACATGAGTTATCACCTTGTAATCCTAACAAGAAGGAATTCTGGAGTGTTCTATTTTTTCTTCCTTCATGTTGGGGTTTGATGGTTTTGGACCTCAAGAGTATTTTGGGATTACGGGGTGGTGATATGAAGTGTCTCAAAATAATTTATAGAGTTAGACCTTCTCTAAATCAGGAGGCAAGGATTTTGTCACTCTACTTGATGTGGACTTACTCTCTTTCCTTGTCAGGAAGAAGTCCTATCAGCTTTTACAGTTATAACCAAATCCTAGACTATCTCATTTGTATGAAGTTATTGTGAACATAGGAATCTATATCAACCTCTCCTGTCTATCCCCCAACCCTTGGGTATATGACATTGATGAGCATATCTATAAACAGATCTAGAACCTGATCTACCAGGTGCATTCCATCTAGCTCCTCCCTGACGCTTCTCTCTGGGCTACCAAATTCTTCCCTGGTTCCCCTGAGAAATCCCCAAGACTGTACTTTCTAAAAGATGTGCTGACAATGAAAATCTTTCTTAAGTCCTTTTCAGGACTAAGCCCACTGTGAGATACTCTCTTTCTCTCCCTTAGAATGCCTTCTATTGAAAGGCATCTTTCCACTTACTATGGCCAACTCTGGATAATCTGCTAAATTCCTTTATGAATCTAACTGGCCAGTCAATGTCATACTCAGACTTCATGCCATATTCCTTTATTGGATTCTTCCAAATTATTTTCCTTGATAATGATAACCCTGTTGCTCTCCAAACTGTTTCATATTTGCCACTCCTGGAGTCTATTTTACGTCTTATTTTTGTCTGTGACCTCTTCTCCTAAATAAATCTCCCTTTTGGCAAAGGGAATAGCCATTGTGAATTTGTTACATCATCACTACTAACAGCAGGATTCTCAGAGCCTCAGAGCACAGATTCAGTACAGACATTGCTGTTCTGTTAGTGGGTCTCTGCTGCCCTACCCCCAGTCTGTAGAGGAAGCCCATTAATACCATCCAGCCCCATCCCCCACAAAACAGACCTTGTTTCTCTTGTCAGTTTGTTTTCTTTGATTCCTACTCTGACAAAATGAACAAAAAATGCAAAAGGGCTCTAACCATTGACAGCTTCTGTGTGGAGAGGGAGCAGACTTCAAATGCTGAGGAGACTAGGAACAGACTGTCCCCAGATGTATCCCCTGGGAGGGATATAAGCTGCTCCTCAATACAAAAGAATCTCATTGAGGAAATCAAAAAGGCTCTCACAAGAGAGCTGGAAGAGAAATGGGAAAAGGAAAGGGAAGCTTGGCAAGAGAGCCTGGAGAAGTCATCCCATGCATTCAAAGACAGAGTGCATAAAGAAATCAAATCATTGAGAAACAAGATTAGTGAGCTGGAAAAGGTAAACAACTCCAAGGAAAACAGGATTAGTGAGCTGGAAAAAGAAAACAGCTCTCTAAAAAATAAAATGGATAAAATGGAAAGAAATTCCATAGAAGATAAAAACTCAATTGGACAATTACAAAGAGATATAAAAAAAGTGAGTGAAGAAAATACATCATTGAAAATTAGACTGGAACAAGTAGAAATGAATGACTCAAGGAGAAACCAAGAGGGAGTCAAGCAAAACCAGAGAAATGAAACAATTGAAAAGAATGTCAAGTGCCTTACTAGAAAGACAATAGACCTGGAAAACATATCCAGGAGAGAAAATTTGAGAATAATCGGACTCCCTGAAAAATGGGAGGAAAAAAAGAGCTTGGACACCATTTTCGAGGAAATTATCAAAGAGAACTGCCCAGACATTTTGGAAACAGAGGGTAAAATAAACATTGAAAAAATTCATCGATCACCTACTGAAAGGGACCCTAAAATCAAAACGCCAAGAAATATAGTGGCCAAGTTAAAGAACCATCAGACAAAGGAAAAGATATTGGAAGCTGCTAGAAAAAAGCAATTCAGATATGGAGGATCCACAATCCTGGAGGATAACCCAGGATCTAGCAGCGTCCACATTAAAAGAACGCAGGGCCTGGAACATGATATTCCGAAAGGCTAAGGAACTTGGTATGCAGCCAAGAATAACGTACCCAGCAAGAATGAGCATCATTTTCCAGGGAAGATGGACATTTAATGAAATAAATGAATTCCATCTATTTTTGATGAAAAAACCAGACCTATATAAAAGGTTTGATCTTCAAATACAGAACTCAAGAGATTTCTAAAAAGGTAAAAAGAAATCTTGAGAACTATACTTCTGCCAAAAAAAAATATGTAAAGAACATATGTACAATTTGTCTAAGAAACTAGAGGTGGAAAGGAAATTATATCATAAAAAAGTGTAAAGTGGTGGTACTACATCTCATGAAGAGGCAAAGGTAACCTATTATATCTGAGAGAAAGAAAGGAGGGAGATGAACATAGTGTGTATCAATAGACATATTCAATTTATGGTGAAACTTCTTCCACTTCATTGAAAAGTGAAAGGGAAGGAGTAAGCTAAGGGGAAGGGAAAACAGAAATTTTGAGGAAAAGGGGTAAAATAAGGGGAGGATCTTTAAGGTGGGGGAGGGATCCTAAAAAGGGAGGGCTGTGAAAAGCAAGTGGTGTCACCAGTTTAATACTGGGTAGGGGGGTAAAAGGGAACGAAAGGGGAAAAGCATAAGCAGGGGTTAACAGGATGGCAAGAAATATAGATTTAGTCCTTCTAACCATAAATGTGAATGGGGCAAACTGCCTCATAAAGAGGAAGCAGTTAGCAGACTGGATTAAAAGTCAGAATCCTACTATATGTTGTTTACAGGAAACACACCTGAAACAGGGTGAGACATTCAAACTAAAAGTAAAAGGGTGGAGCAGAATCTATTATGCTTCAGGCAAAACCAAAAAAGCAGGAGTAGCCATCCTCATCTCAGATCAAGCAAAAACAAAAATTGATCTAATTAAAAGAGATAAGGAAGGGCATTATATCCTGCTAAAGGGCAGCATCAATAATGAAGCAGTATCAATATTAAACATATATGCACCAAGTGGTGCACCATCTAAATTCTTAAAAGAGAAATTAAGAGAGCTGCAAGAGGAAATAGATAGCAAAACTATAATAGTGGGAGATCTCAACCTTGCACTCTCAGAATTAGATAAATCAAACCACAAAATAAATAAGAAAGAAGTCAAAGAGGTAAATAGGATACTAGAAAATTTTGATATGATAGATCTTTGGCGAAAGCTAAATGGAGACAGAAAGGAATATACTTTCTTCTCAGCGGTTCACGGAACCTATACAAAAATTGATCATATACTAGGGCATAAAAACCTCAAAATCAAATGCAGTAAGGCAGAAATAGTAAATGCATCCTTTTCTGACCATAATGCAATCAAAATTACATTTAATAAAAAGCCAGGGGAAAATAGACCAAAAAATAATTGGAAACTAAATAATCTTATACTAAAGAATGATTGGGTAAAACAGTAAATCATAGACATAATTAATAACTTCACCCAAGAAAATGACAATAATGAGACATCATACCAAAATGTGTGGGATACAGCCAAAGCAGTAATAAGGGGAAGTTTTATATCTCTACAGGACTACTTGCATAAAATAGAGAAAGAGAGGGCCAACGAATTGGGCTTACAACTAAAATTGCTAGAAAAGGAGCAAATTAAAAACCCCCAGACAAACACAAAACTTGAAATTCAAAAATAAAAGGTGAGATTAATAAAATTGAAAGTAAAAAAACTATTGAATTAATTAATAAAACTAAGAGTTGGTTCTATGAAAAAACCAACAAAATAGACAAACCCTTAGTAAACCTGATTAAAAAAAGGAAAGAGAAAAAGCAAATTTTTAGTCTTGAAAATAAAAAGGGTGAACTCACCACTAATGAAGAGGAAATTAGAACAATAGTAAGGAGCTACTTTGCTCAACTTTATGCCGATAAATTCGATAACTTAAATGAAATGGAAGAATACCTTCAAAAATATAGCTTACCCAGATTAACAGAGGAAGAAGTAAGTAGTCTAAATAGTCCCATCTCAGAAAAAGAAATACACCAAGCTATTAACCAGCTACCTAAGAAAAAGTCCCCAGGACCAGATGGATCTACAGGTGAATTCTACCAAACATTTAAAGAACAACTAACTCCAATGCTATGTAAACTATTTGAAAAAATAGGGATTGAAGGAGTCCTACCAAATTCCTTCTATGACACAGACATGGTACTGATACCTAAACCAGGTAGATCGAAAACTGAGAAAGAAAACTATAGACCAATTTCCTTAATGAATATTGATGCTAAAATCTTAAATAAGATATTAGCAAATAGAATTCAGAAAATCATCCCCAGGATAATACACTATGACCAAGTGGGATTTATACCAGGAATGCAGGGCTGGTTTAATATAAGGAAAACTATTAGTGTAATTGACCATATTAATAATCAAATTAATAAAAACCATATGATCATCTCAATAGATGCAGAAAAAGCATTTGATTAAATCCAACATCCATTCCTACAAAAAATGCTTGAGAGTATAGGAATAAATGGACTATTCCTTAAAATAATAAGGAGCATATATTTAAAACCTTCAGTAAACATCATATGTAATGGTGATAAACTAGAACCTTTCCCTGTAAGATCAGGAGTGAAACAAGGTTGCCCATTATCACCATTACTATTCAATATAGTACTAAAAACTCTAGCCTCGGCAATAAGAGCCGAGAAAGAGATCCAAGGAATTAGAGTAGGAAATGAGGAAATCAAATTATCACTTTTCACAGATGACATGATGGTATACTTAGAGAACCTCAAAGACTCTGCTAAAAAGCTATTAGAAATAATTCAGAATTTTAGCAAAGTTGCAGGATTCAAAATAAATCCACATAAATCCTCAGCATTTTTATACATTACCAACACAATCCAACAGCAAGAGATACAAAGAGAAATTCCATTCCAAACAAATGTTGAGAGTATAAAGTATTTGGGAATCCATCTACCAAAGAATAGTCAGGAATTATATGAGAAAAATTACAAAACACTTGCCAAAAAAATAAAGTCAGATTTAAATAATTGGAAAGACATTCAGTGCTCTTGGATAGGCTGAGCGAATATAATAAAGATGACAATACTCCCCAAACTAATCTATTTATTTAGTGCTATACCAATCAGACTCCCAAGAAAACTATTTTAATGACCTAGAAAAAATAACAACAAAATTCATATGGAAGAATAAAAGGTCGAGAATTGCAAGGGAACTAATGAAAAAAAAGTCAGAGGAAGGTGGTCTAAGTGTACCTGATTTAAAGCTATATTATAAAGCAACAGTCACCAAAACCATTTGGTATTGGCTAAGAAACAGACTAGTTGATCAGTGGCATAGGTTAGGTTCACAGGGCAAGATAGTGAATAAAAATAGCAATCTAATCTTTGACAAACCCAAAGATCCCAAATTTTGGGATGAGAATTCATTATTTGACAAAAACTGCTGGGAAAACTGGAAATTAGTATGGCAGAAACTAGGCATGGACCCACATTTAACACCACATACTAAGATTAGATCAAAATGGGTCCAAGATTTAGGCATAAAGAATGAAATCATAAATAAATTGGAGGAACATGGGATGGTTTACCTCTCAGACTTGTGGAGAAGGAAGGAGTTTGTGTCCAAGGGAGAACTAGAGACCATTATTGATCATAAAATAGAAAATTTTGATTACACCAAATTAAAAAGTTTCTGCACAAACAAAACTAATGCAAACAAGATTAGAAGGGAAGTAACAAATTGGGAAAACATTTTTACAGTTAACGGTTCTGATAAAGGCCTCATCTCCAAAATATACAGAGAATTGACTTTAATTTATAAGAAATCAAGCCATTCTCCATTTGATAAATGGTCAAAGGATATGAACAGACAATTTTCAGATGATGAAATTAAAACTATTTCCACTCATATGAAAGAGTGTTCCAAATCACTATTGATCAGAGAAATGCAAATTAAGACAACTCTGAGGTATCATTACACACTTGTCAGATTGGCTAAGATGACAGGAACAAATAACGCTGAATGTTGGAGGGGCTGTGGGAAAACTGGGACATTGATGCATTGTTGGTGGAGTTGTGAAAGAATCCAACCACTCTGGAGAGTAATCTGGAATTATGCCCAAAAAGTTATCAAAATGTGCATACCTTTTCACCCAGCCATACTACTACTGGGCTTATATCCCAAGGAAATACTAAAGAAGGGAAAGGGACCTGTATGTGCCAAAATGTTTGTGGCAGCCCTTTTCATAGTGGCTAGAAGCTGGAAGATGAATGGATGTCCATCAATTGGAGAATGGTTGGGTAAATTATGGTATATGAATGTTATGGAATATTATTGTTCTATAAGAAATGACCAACAGGAGAAATACAGAGAGACTTGGAGAGACTTACATCAACTCATGCTAAGTGAAACAAGCAGAACCAGAAGATCATTATACACTTCAACAATGATACTGTATGAGGATGTATGCTGATGGAAGTGGATATCTTCAACATAGAGAAGAGCTAATCCAATTCCAATTGATTAGTGATGGACAGAATCAGCTACATCCAGAACACTTATATTATTATAGAACTGTTATTTTTACCTTCTGAATCCAATTCTTCCTGTGCAACAAAAAAATTCGGTTCTACACACATATATTGTATCTAGAATATACTGTAATATATTTAACATGTATAAGACTGCCTGCCATCTGGGGGAGGGGGTTGGGAGAGAAAGGGAAAAAATCTGAATAGAAGTAAGTGCAAGGGATAATGTTGTAAAAAATTACCCATGCATATGTACTGTCAAAAAAAAAAAAGTTATAATTATAAAATAAAATAAAAATTAAATAAAAAAAAAAAAGTTATTGTCTGGAGAGCTAACAATAAGGAGTTAGAATCCTAATAAGTATTAGGAACCTAGTAAGGTAAAATAGGTTATTTTATAAGGGAAATACAACTTTGACATCATCACTTGACTTTCTGATTAGATACAATAAATTGTGAGGTCATAATTATCTTATCCAGATGAAGTATTTAACAAGGGTCAAAAGGCCCAGATGATTTTATCAGTACTCCTCCCTGTTTGAAGTAGCTAGGTTTTCAGATTGTTTACAGTAATCTATGCTCTCTCCAGTTGCCACTCCCTGCTATCTTGCTTGTATAAATAATAATAATAATAATAATAATCTGTTTCCATCTTCATCTTTATAGTGTTGAGTTTTTGTTTGTTTGTTTTTTTGTTCTGTACTTCTCAAAGGCCCAGGATCCTTAAATTGTCTCAGCATATTCTGTTTTCAAGATCAGCCTTGGTTTATAGTGTGAACATATTTTCTTTGAGCTTTTTTCCCTTTTTAGTAATGTTTTGCTTTGCTTATTTTTTTTCTTTATTTTCTAGGTCATCTTCAATTATTTTTGTTTCTATTTTCATCCCATTGTTCTTGTTGGGGATGTGCAGGCTTTTGATGAGACAAGGCTCGGGTGAAGTAAAAGAATTTACTAAATTATAAGTAAAAGTAGAAGTTTAAGTTTATTATAAATCATCAAGAGATCTCAAATGGAGCAGAACTCTTTGATGGAATTAGAGTTCTGTCCTTTCTGCTCATGTGCCCATTCTTCCCACCCTCTGTATATAGGATTTGAGACAACTCAGAGCTATTGGGTTTGAATAGGCTTCAGTAAGGATATAGAAAGTTTGATTAGTGATAGTTCAAATTGTATAAAGCTTAAGTGGAGGTACTTAAGGTGAATTCAGTTCTATTGATAATTAAGTAGATTATCTTAACTACTTAGCTTTAGTTCAGCTCTATAGAAAACTTGGGTGGTGTCTGCTGAACTCTATAGAAAGGTAAATTAGTGGTACTTAACAGAGGTGGGGTTGGGCTGGCTTCTAGGTCATGATAAGGTGAGAAATTATTCTTTTTGGGGTTTCCAGCCTCAGTTTCCCTTGCCAGATTCCCATCATTCTCTCCCTTGTTTCTTTGGGGAAGTTGGCCATTGCAGGATGGAGTTTTTCTATTCTGTTTATTTTTGCTATGCAGAACAACACAGCTCTCATCAGTCTAATTTGTCTTTGAACCATTCAGAAACAGTGCATTGTGGTTCCAAATTCCCCTCAAATTTCAACAGGTTCTTTATCCTATTAAGTTCTAGATAATTCCCCTTTATTTTGAAGCACTCATTCATAAATTCCTATCCTTATTCTGTTTTCCCTGTTCTTACTATTCATTTTTCTGTTTCTGTTCAAGGTCTTTGAAATTTAATTCCTGAAATCTTCGATCTTTTTAGACTTTACCCTCCCCTTATATGCATTAATATTCATTCCTCTACTCTTGATTTTGTTTTCTTCAGAGTCTGAATCAAAGCATTATTACTTTTTCCTACACGGACTAATTCATGACTAACCAGCCTAGGTTTCTGCACCAAAAGAATTTTTTTTGACATATAATTTGCAAATTATGGAAAGATTTAAGAGGTTTTGAAGATCAGAAAAGAAAGAAAGAAAGAAAGAAAGAAAGAAAGAAAGAAAGAAAGAAAGAAAGAAAGAAAGAAAGAAAGAAAGAAAGAAAGAAAGAAAGAAAGAAAGAAAGGAAAGAAAGAAAGAAAGAAAGAAAGGAAAGAAAGAAAGAAAGAAAGGAAAGAAAGAAAGAAAGAAAGAAAGAAAGAAAGAAAGAAAGAAAGAAAGAAAGAAAGAAAGAAAGAAAGAAAGAAAGAAAGAAAGAAAGAAAGAAAGAAAGAAAGAAAGAAAGAAAGAAAGAAAGAAAGAAAGAAAGAAAGACAGAAAGAAAGAAAGAAAGAAAGAAAGAAGCCTAGCTTCCCATTTTATTGCTCACATGATCCAGAAATGAGTATTATCTTCAATGGAAAAATGCTAGACAACTCCATGAGGTTAGAGAGAAAAAAATATGCACATTATCCCAACTTTGATTTGGCATATTTCTAGAAATAGCTGCAGTAAAAGGCAACAAATAGATAATAAAGAAATAAAGAAAAAGCAAAAACAAAAGAAAATGATCACTTTTGCTAATGTGATCATTTCCTTAGACCAACACAATTCAACTAAAAATTTAAACAATTAAATTCTGAAAAATCACAGGATGAAAAACATCTACCAGAAATAAATAGAAAAGTAATTTTCATTCACAATGATTTTATACAACACATATGAAATACCTGTGAAGATCCCTCCCAAGAGACTCCTGGGATTTATATGGATACAATTATGAAATACTTTTTGTAGAAATAAAAAAAAAAAGACAAACAATTGGAAATTGGCAACTTCTCATTTTGTCATACTAAAATGATAAAAACTAATTTTTAAATATACTGCTACTGAAGCTATTCAACCTATAAAACATATTATTTTATTGAATTGGACAACATTAGATAATAATGTAAGTAACAAATTATAGGGGCAGCTAAGTGGTGCAGTGGATAGAGCACCAGCTGTGAAGTCAGGAGGACCTGAGTTCAAATGTGGCCTCAGACACTTAACACTTCCTAGCTGTGTGACCCTGGCAAAGACATTTAATTGTGACTTGCCCCAGCAAAAATAATAATAAATTACATAGAAGAACACAAAGTTAATGATATCAAGGAAAATATAAAAAGTAAGAGAATGGGAACCCCATAGTGCCAGATTATAAACTTTATTACAGTAATTGTCAAAAATTGTTAGTTAAAAATTAGAAAAGTTGGTTAATGGAAGATATTAGGTAAATGTGATATAGAAATAAATTATCTAATAGCACAATGCTTAATAAATAAAAGGATAACAAGTATTGGGGAAAAGAATATAGAAAAAAAAACCAAAATCTTCAGGGAAAATTGGAAAGTAGTATAAAAGAAATTAACTTTAAACTATTATCTCACATTGGAGAAGGGAATGAGCCAGTTTTCATAACCATGCTGAAAAAACAAAGAAAAAAATGAGGAAAACAATTTAAATAAATAACAATGATACATAAAATTGGGCAAAGAGAAGAAATAGCTTTGCAGGAACAAAAACCATGCATTGAATAATTAATTAGAAGTAACACAATTTATGGGGGGGGGGGGGAAACTATGCAGTTAATTACTCTGACAATAGTTTGATATCCTGACCTTGGTTTTATGAACCTAAATGATATTAGCTTAAACTCACCATTTTGTGCCCCAGCCATCATCATGTTACTATGTTCTTGTGGCCTAGTCCCCACTTTTTAATCTAAGTCTGCCAGGAGAAGTTGTTAAGTTGTGGTATTGATGGAAATACAAAATAAATAATGCATAGAAAAGAGCACCAAAAAAAAAAATCAGAATTCACATAAATCAGAACAAGTTTGTGTAGCATGTAAAATCTGATGTACTTTTTTTTTTTTAAAGTCATTGGAGAAGTTAAGTTTTATACATAATCATGGTTTCATTCTGTACTGAAATATTCATGTTTCCTAATTTCATAAAAAATTGAAAAAGATATGTGGTAAATTTATTTTTTTAAAATGAACCAGGACATGATTTTATTCCTCTGTAATTGCAATATTACATTTAAGTAAGACTAATGGAGGTGGGAAATAATGGGGAAAGATATGAATGGGAGATCTATTCTTTTGAAGGTAAAACTAGATGGCAACAAATATAAACTACTTTGTTAGACATAAATGAAATAGAGCTTTATGTAAATCTTTTCATATGAGGAAACTATATGTAATGCAATTTTCAAGTTGTTTTTTCCTCTATCCTATTCACATCTGTATATCACCCAATAATTATTTTTGCACTTTGAAATGAATATATTTTTCTGACATTTCAAATCTCCTCATCTAATCATAGATTTTATTTATACTCTCTTTGTCTAATGACCTAAAAGTCATCATTTTAACTTAGACTTTGAATGCCATTTTCCCATTAAATGGAATGTTCCTGTGGGTTTGCAGTAAGTTAAATCATACATTGTGGGAGAAAGTGTTTATTCACTCATAAGACACCAGTTTTTAGATTTGTACCATCAAACTCAAAATGAATTTGTAAAATCTCATTCTAGTTATATCTTTTTTTTTTTTTTTTTAATAAGTCAAGAGATTTGGCATTTACCTCCCCTTTCCTCCGATCTGTTTCATTTATTCGATAACACTTCTAGAGTTTTTGGTAAGTATAGAGGTTTACTATCTTTGTATTTTATTCTTACCTTTTTAAAGTTAAACAACTCAATTTATGACCTTATTTCATTAGAAACTGAAAATAGACTTCAAAATGAAATTATTTCTTACAATTGCCTGATATTGACCTATAATTCATTTCTGCTTAATGGACAGAGGATATCATTGATAAAAAGCAATGTGAATCCCATGCCTGTAACAGACAAGATCTGTTTTTAATAGGTTGGGGTGCAATGTTAATGAATCTTAAAAGCATTCACCTCTTCATTATTTGATTTTTCTTGTATATCATGATAATTGTGGAAATATGTACAGAAAAATTATACATGTTTAACATATATTGGATTATTTGCTGTTTAAGGGAGGGACTGAGGGTCAGGAACACAAGGATGGCAAAAGTGAATGTTAAAAACTATCTTTGCATATATTTTTAAAATAAAAAAACTTTTATTATTTTTTTTTTAAAAAGAAAGAGATCCCCAAATGAAAACTCCCAGGAATATTATAGTGAAATTCCAAAACCCCCAGGTCAAGGAGAAAATATTGCAAGCATCCAGAAAGAAACAATTCAAATATAATAGAGACTCAGTCTGGATAACACAAGGTTTAGCAGCTTCTACATTAAAGGAGCAGAGGTCAAGGAAGCTAGGATTACAACCAAAAATCACCTACCCAGCAAAACTGAGAATAATCCTTCAGAGGAAAGGTGGTTATTTAGAAAGAAAGACAGAGAGAGAGAGAGAGAGAGAGACAGGGAGAGAGAACTGAATTGAATTGAATATGGAGGGACAATATCTTTTTTAGATATGTTGAAATTAAGGGGTGAGAGAGGAACTGCTGGGAGCAAGGGAAAGGGAGAAGAGGAATGATGCAAATTATCTACCATATAAAAAGGGGCAAGAAAAACCTTTATAGTAGAGGGAAAGAGAAGGATGAGAGGGTGAGTAAATGTACCTTACTCTCATTAGTATTGACACAAAGAGGAAATAATATGCATACTTAATATGGGTATAGAAATATATCTTATCCTGCATGGAAATAAGAAGGCGATAGGATATGGGAAGAGAGGTGGTAATAAAAGAGACTGCATATTGGGGAATGGTTAGCAAAACACTTTGAGGAGGGACTAGGAGAAATACAGTTAGCAGTAGTAATTGTAGAAATAAATTTGAAGCAAGTTTCTCTGATGTTAAGTAACATGCCTAGGTGAAGGGGCAGGTCAATTCTCCAAGAGCCTCCACAGCTGTGAATCATGACATCTGATGGAGTTGCAAAGCAGCCTTTACTGACACAGGTGTTGGTTGTGGACTGGGAATGAAATAAATTGGAGGCAGAGGGAATAGAAGAGGGGTCAGACAATGCAACTGCCTCTCAGTGGAGTTATCAGAGAACAGCAATTCCCACTCAGTCTCCTTGATCTGTTCACATGAAGAAATCCATTCTACAGGTCTGAGTTAGACTTCCAGCAGCATTGGCAAGTGGGTCCTGTATCACAAAACTCTGATAAAGTCTCATTTCTCAAACATAGAAGGAACTGAGTCATATTTATGAAAAATGTCAGACCCCAATTGATAAATGATCAAAAGATATGATTTATACCCAAAGGGCCATAAATACATGCTTATCTTTTGATCTAACAACACCATTACTAGGCATGCATGCCAAAAGCGATTAAAAAAAAAGAATATAACCTATATGTACAAAAATATTCATAGTAGCTCTTTTTCTCAGGGCAAAAACAAATGAAAATTGAGGGTATCCTCATAGATTGGGCAATGGCTCAATAAAATGTGGTATGTGTTTGTTATGAAATAAAAATTTTGTGCATACTTTTTGACCCAGCAATATCACTAATAGATCTGTCTCTCAAAGAGATCAAAAAAAAAGGAATATTACTTTTATGTACCAAAATAGTTTTAATAACTTTCTTTGTGGTGGCAAAGAATTAGAAATTGAGGAGATGCCAATTAATTAGGGAATGATTGCATAAGTTTGTTATATCATTGTGAATTAACACTCTTCTACAATTAGGAATGACCAGCAGAATGCTTTCAAAAAAACCTAGGAAGACTTATATGGACTCATGCAAAATGAAATTTACAGGATTAAAGAATCTTGCACTTGCACACAGTAAAAATAATATGGTAAGGTTAATTAAGTGTGATCAAATCAAATCAAATCAAATAAAAAAATAAATAGCAATAAAACAACAAAAAAGCTGATGAACATTCAATTCCAACAGTTCTCTTTCTGGATGCAGATGGCTCTGTCCATCACAGATCTATTGGAACTGGCTTGAATGACTTCATTGTTGAAGAGTCACATCCATTGGAATTGATCATTACTTAACTTGTTAGGTTCTTACTAAGGGCTAATGAGATAATTAGATATTAGGTTCTTACTAGGTGCTAAGTTGGTACTTAACAATTCTCTAGTTCTGGCCTTTGGGGAGAATTTTACCTCTTTGAACTTCTGGGGAGGAGCTTGCATGCTTAGGAGGAGCAAGTTCATTGGTTGAAGTATTTTTTCCCAGAAGCCCCGGAGTTATTCCATGCCCATTCTCTGGGAGGATAAAAGAAGCGACATTGAGCAAGGGAGAGAAGTGTCTACTCTAGGTCAGAGTTGGAAGCAGTTGAAACAGTAGATCTCCTCCCAGAGAGCAATCTGCAATTTCTGGAGACAACAGGACTTTACATTAATTAATCAATACCACATTTTATTTTTCCTTAAAATCAGCCACTAATTCTATATTTCAGTAAAAGTTTCCTTACTTTAATTGCATTAATCTCTCCTTTGATTTTCAGAATATACAACTTAGTGTTTAATTGAAAATTTAAATTGTTCTTTTTCTAGGTTTTTTTTTTTTTTTAATTGTATGTCCAATTCATTGAATTGTTCTTTATGTTATTGATATGTGTTTAGGGATATAGATTTTTCCCTTTAGTAATACTTTGATCCCATCCCATGAAGTTTGGTAGGTTTCTCATTATTCTCATTTTCTTTATTGTAATTATTGTTTCTGAGACTTGTCATTTTACCCAATCATTGTTTAAGAATAGTTTCTTTAGTTTCCATTAATTTTAATTTATATTTTCATAACCCTTCATAGAATACATTTTCTTTGCCTTATGATCTGAGGACATATTTAATATTTATTCTTTTTTTTTTTTTTTTTTTTTTTTTTACTGGTTTGTCAGATATTTTGACCTAATGTATGGTCTTTTTTTGGAAAGGTCCATAGACCACTGAAATTATTTTATATTATTTTTGTTCTCATTCAGTTTTCTTCAAAGGTTTATGTAGGCTAAATTTTCCAAATCTACTTTTCTCCTAAATTTATTTTTGATTATTTTTGTTGTTTGATTTTTCTATTTTTGAAAAGGAAAAGTTACTATTTATTTTTGTAACTCATTTTTTTTCTTTAAGAATCTGTATGCAACATAAAAGAAACAATTTAAACATATGTATAATCTATATCAGATTGCTTGCCTTCTTAATGGAGCTGGAAGGAAAAGAAAGGGAGAGATCTCAAATAAAATTTTTAAAATGAATGTTAAAATTTATTACATGCAACTGCAGAAAAATAAAGTATTAAATAGGGAAAAGAGTATTAAAAGAATAAATCATAGAACAAATTATTTGAAGAATTTGTATGCTACATAAAGTAGAAATGAAGTTGGAGACACAAGTAATGCTTTAACTTCACTCTCACTGGACTTGGTTCAAAAAGGGAAGATTATATATACACATTCAATTATGCATAGAAATATGACTTATGTAATAAGAAAGTAGAAAGAAAAGACAGAAATAGAAAGTATAGCTCATAATGTGGAAAGCAAATTAGTGTCTAAAAGCAAAATTATTGTTTTTGGAGAAACAGGATGAAAAGAAAGGAAAAAACAGAAAAGAGTGGGATGGAGGGAAATATGCAAATAGCAATCTTAACTGTGGGTGTGAATGGGAGTATAATTTTCTCATTCTCTTTATTATATTTGCTTTCTTTGAAATATGGCTAATATACAAAAATGTTTTTCATGATTTCATATCTATATTTGAAATTATATTGCTTGCTTTCTCGGTGGCTTAAAGGGGTGAAATAATTTAGAACTCAAAAATGAAAAACACATAATATTACTAAATAAATATATATATTTTTAAGAAAAGAAAAACAAGAAAAATGGATGCTATACTATTTGGTTCTTATATTTATTTTCTGAAATCTGCATCATATTCACGGAAGTCCTGTGTCATCTGCTTCTGTATATTCCTTCTGACTATTTAGTGAAGATAAAGTTTTAGTACAAAAAAATCTTCCAATGTAGAAATTAAAAGTTTAACCTTATTGAAAATAATTCCTTAAAAATTAGGATGGAGTAAATGGAAGCTAATGACTTTATGAGAAATCAAAATAGAATAAAGTGGATTCAAAAAAATAAAAAGATAGGGGGGAAAAGTGAAATATTTCATTGAAAAAAACCTGTCCCAGAAAATAGATACAGGAGAGATGATTTTTTAAGTTATTGATCTACCTGAGAAGAGTGATCAACAATTCTTATGGACATGGCTCTTGTCAACAATGAGATGATTCAGACCAATTCCAATGATCTTGTGATGAAGAGAGCAATCTGCACCCAGAAAGAGGACTGTGGGAAATGAAAGTGGTTCATAACAAAGCATTTTCACTCTTTTTGTTGTTTTTTGCTTGCATTTTATTTTCTTTCTCATTTTTTTCTATAGTTTGATTTGATTTTTCTTGTACAACAAGATAATTGTATAATTATATATGCATCTACTGGATTTAACATACATTTCTATCATGTTTAACATATATTAGACTACTTGACATCTGGGGGGAAAAGATGGGGGAATTGGAACACAAGCTTTTGAAAGGGTTAGAAATCTATGATCAGAAAACAAAAAAAAAGATTCTGGGCATCATTGTTCAAGAAAATATTAAGGAAAACTGTCCTGATATTACAAAATCAAAGGGCAAAAAAGAAGCTGAAAGAATTCACTGATCACCCTAAAACAATCCCAAGAAGAAAACTCCCAGTAAGAATATAGCCAAATTCTAGAACTCACAGGTTAAGGAGAAAACACTGTAAACAACCAGAAAACAAAAACAAAAACAAAAACAAAAGCAACAACAACAAAAAACTCAAGTACAGTGGAGCCACAGTCATGATAACACATGGTTTTTTTTGCAATTTTTACATTAAAGGACTGGAAGAAATGGAATCCAGTATTTCAAAGACCAATGGAGCTAAAATTATAATCAGAAATCACCTACCCAGCAAAATTGAATATAATCCTTTAGGGGAAAAGGTGGGTATTTAATGATATAGAGGATTTTCAAGCTTTCATGATGAAAAGCCCAGAACTAAATAGAAAATCTGATTTTCAGATACAGTACTCAGGAGAAGCATAGGGAAGGAGGCAATCAAGAAAAGGAAATCTAGAAACTTAAGAAGGCATATTCTATTTAGATTTCTACATGAGAAGATGATACTTGTAACTCATAAAAACTTCCTTATTACTATGGATGTTAAAAGTAGATATATAGGGGCAATTAGGTGGTACAGAGGATAGAACACAAGCCCTGAAGTCAGGATGAGTTCAAATCTGGCCTCAGACATGTAACACTTCCTAGCTGTGTGATCCTGGGCAAATCACTTAACCCAATTGCAAAAAAAAAAAAAAAAAGTTTTATATATATATATATATATATATATATATATATATAAAGAAAGAGGGGAGGGTCCACAGGTGTGAGTTAAATATCAAAGGATAATATCTAAAAAATAACATAAAAGAAATGAAAAGGAGCGAAAGTTATATATACTCAGAAAAAGAAAAAAAAATACAGATGGAATGGTTTAAATTTTCTGTGCCCTAAAGAAGGAAAGAAAAAGCTTTTACAATTGAGAGGAAGAAGAGATGGAAAGGGGAAGTGAGTGAACCTTATTCTCATCAGAATTGGCTCAAAAAGGAAATAACACACACATTCAATATGAGTATAAAAATCTATCTTACTCTGCAGCAAAGTAGGAGGAAAAGAAGATATAAGAAGGGGAGAAAAATGATAGAAAAGAGGGCTAGTCAGAAACAAAATACTTTCAAGGAATGAGAGAAATAATTCATTTTTATTATTAAAGTTTTTATTTGCAAAGCATATGCATGGGTAATTTTTTCAGCATTGACCCTTGCATAACTTTTTGTTCCAAAATTTCCCTTCCTTCCCCCCACCCCCTCTCCTAGTTGACAGGTAGTCCAATACATGTTAAATATGTTGAAATCCATGTTAGATCCTATATATTATACATATTTTTACAGTTTTCTTGTTGCACAAGAAAACTCAGATGAAAAAGAAAGAAAAAGAAAAACTGAGAATGAAAATAAGATGCAAACAAATAACAGAGAGAGTGAGAATGCTATGTTGTGTTCCACACTCTGTTCCCATTGTTCTTTCTCTGGATGTAGATGACTCTCTTCATCACTGAACAAGCAGAACTGGTTTTAATCATCTCAATGTTGAAAAGAGCCACATCCATCAGAATTAAATATCATATAGTCTTGTTGTTACCATGTATAATGATCTCCTGGTTCTACTCATTTTACTTAACATCAGTTCATGTAAGCCTCTCCAAGCCTCTCTGAAATCATCCTGTTGGTTGTTTCTTACAGAACAATAGTATTCCATAATATTCATATATCATAATTTACCTAACCATTCTCCAACTGTTGGGCATCCATTCAGTTTCCAGTTTCTTGCCACTATAAAGAGGGCTGCCACAAACATTTTTGCTCATACGAATCCCTTTCCCTCCTTTAATGTCTCTTTGGGACATAAGCCCAGTTGTAACACTGCTGGATCAAAGGGTATGCACAGTTTGAATACTTTTTGAGCAAAGTTTCAAACTGCTCTCCAGAATGGTTGGATCCATTCACAGTTCCACCAACAATGTTTTCCCACATCCCCTCCGACAATTGTCATTATCTTTTCCTGTCATTTTAGCCAATCTGGCAGGTGTGTAGGGGTATCTTAGAGTTGTCTTAATTTGCATTTCTCTGATCAATAATGATTTGGAGCACCTTTTAATGTGGCTACAAATAGTTTCAATGTCTTCATCTGAAAATTATTTGTTCATATCCTTGGACCATTTACCATTTGGAGAACGGCTTTAACTATTCTAAATGTGAATCAATTATATATTTTATAAATGAGGCCTTTATCAGATCCTTTGGACTTAAAAATGTTTTCCCAGTTCATTGCTTCTCTTCTAATCTTATGTGCATTAGTTTGGTTTGTATGGAAATGTTTTAACTTAATATAATCAAAATCACCTATTTTATGATCAATAAAGATCTCTAGTTCTTCTTTGGTCACAAATTCCTTACTCCTCCACAAATCTGAGAAGTAAACTGACATGTTCTTTTAATTTGTTTATAATATCATTCTTTATGTTTGTATCATGAACCCATTTCGACCTTATTTTGGTATACGGTGTTAAATGCGGGTCTATGCCTACTTTCTGCCACACTAGTTTTCAATTTTCCCAGCAGTTTTTGTCAAATAGTAAATTTTTATCCCAAAAGATGGGGCCTTTGTGTTTGTCAAATACTAGATTGTTATAGTCATTGGCTGTTTTGTTCTATGAACTTAATCTATTCCACTGATCAACAATTCTTTTTCTTAACCAGTACCAAATGATGTTGATGACTGCTTATTTATAATATAGTTTTAGATCTGCTACAGCTAGGCCACCATCATTTGCTTTTCTCTTCATTAATTCCTTTGAAATTCTTTTGTTCTTCCAGATGAATTTTGTTGTTATTTTTCTAGTTCAGTAAGATGGTTTCTTGGGAGTTTGATTGGTATAGCACTAAATAAATAGATTAGTTTAAGGAGTATTGTCATCTTTATTATTTTCCCTTGACTAATCCATGAGCACTTGACATTTTTCCCATGGCTTAGATCTAACTTTATTTGTGTGGAAAGTATTTTGTAATTTCACTTATATAGTTCCTGACTTCCTTAGCAGATAAATTCCCAAATATTTTATGTTATCAACAGTTATTTTAAAGGAAATTTCTCTTTGTATCTATTGCTGCTGGATTTTGTTAGTGATATATAAGAATGCTGATGATTTATGTGGATTTATTTTGTATCCTGCAACTTTGCTAAAGTTGTGGATTATTTCTAATAGCTTTTAGTTGATTCTCTGAGGTTCTCTAAGTATGCCATCATATAATCTGCAAAAAGTGATAATTTGGTTTCCTCATTACCTACTCTAATTCCTGAAATAATTCATTTTTAACCCTACTCTAATTAGTATTAATCAATTTGATAAGAATCATGTCAAAGTTCTTTATATAAGACCCCTGAGTTGAAGGAGCAGATTCAAGTTCACTTGCTTATTTATAGGAAGTTAATTAAAGCTCCTCCACCCTTGCTCCATCTTGTGATGATGACCAAGCCCAGCTTGGCAGAGGTGACAATTGCATGGAAAGTTCACCAAAATATTTTTCTACCTCAGATACAATCACTTATATGAAGATAACCATTTTATGACCTCTTAGGGCACTGACTCTGATAGCTTGTACTATTTCCTCCTGCCCAAATTAAGCAGAAGCTTGTTCATTATACAATTTGTAGTAGTAATTATGAATAGAATTCTGAAACAAGTTTGTCTGATGAAGGTCCCCTTTCTCAATGCAAAGAGAACTGAATCAACTTATTAAAAAAATATCAAGAGCCATTCCCTAATTGACAAAGCATCAAAAGATATGATCTATGCCCAAAGCATAATAAAATCATGTACGTACTTTGACGTACCAATACCACTATCAGACACGAATCCCAAAAGACATTTAAAAAAGAACCTGAATGGATAAAAATATTTCTAGCAACCCTTTTCTCAAGGCAAATAATTGGAAATTAGAAATTGAGGGGATGCCCATCAATTGGAATGTGACTGAATTATGGTATGGAATTATGCAAAGAACTCTATGAGTTCAAGCAAAGTGAAATGTACTATGTACATAGTAATAATGAAGTTGTGGGATAATCAGCTGTGAATGACTTTGTTATTCTCAGCAATACAATGATCCAAGCCTATGAAAAAATGTTATTCATACCCACAGAAAAACCTCATTGTGTATTTTTTTCTTTTGCAACATGACTTTTATGGAAATGTTTTGCACAGCTACACATTCTCAATAGAGAAGGAAGAGGGAGAATCTGTAACTCAAAATTTTAAAAACAAATGTAAAAAATATATTTTTTTACATGTAAGTGGGAAAGTAATATTTTAAAATATTTTTCTTTTCAGTGGATTTTTATCCCTTTTATCAATCTGTTGATTTTTTTTCATGATTTCCTTATATTACTCTCATTTATTTTTACTATTTTGTTCTCTACCTCTCTTATTTGATTTTTTTAAACCCTTTCTGAGCTCTTCAGAAATTTTGGGAACCTATGACCAATCCATCTTTTTATTTGAGTCTTTACATGAGGCTCTATTGACTTTATTATTTTCTGAGTGTTTATTAATCTTCCCTGATACTATATTAACTCCTTTTGGATAGGCTTATCCTATTTTTTGTCTTTTAATAATATGTTAACATCGACTCCAAATATAGGACTCAAGAGAAATCTAAAAAGGTAAAAAGAAATCTTGGAACCTATATTTCTGTTATAAAGCTATATAAAGAACACATGTATAATTTGTTCTAGAAACTAGAGGTGGAAAGGAAATTGTACCAGATAAGGGATAAAGTGGTAGTATTACATCTCACAAAGAGGCAAAGGAAACCTATTATATTTGAGATAAAAATGGAGGGGGATGAACATAGTGTGTATCTTACTGTCATCAGAATTGTCCTAAAGAGAAAATTAGTAAACATATTTGATTTAAGATGAAACTTCTCCCACATTATTGAAAAGTGGGAGGGGAAAAGTGAAAAGGGAAGGAATAAGCTAAGCAGAAGGGAATACAGAAATTGTGCATAAAAGGGATAAAATAGGGGGAGGAACTCTAAGGTGGGGGAGGGATATTAAAAAGGGAGGGCTATGAGAAGCAAGTGGTGCTCACAAGTTTAATACTGGAGAAGGTGGCAAGGAGGAAGGAAAGGAAAAAAAGCATAAGCAGGAGTTAAAAATATGGAAAGTAATACAGAATTAGTAATTTTAAATATAAATGTGAATGGGGTAAACTCCCAGTGAAGCAGTGAGCAGACAGGATTAAGACAGAATCCTACAATATGTTGTTTACAGGAAACACACTTGAAGCAGGGTGATACATACAGAGTAAAAGTAAAAGGTTGGAGCAGAATCTACTATGTTTCATGTGAAGTAAGCAAAGCAGAGATAGCCATCCCAATTTCAGATCAAGCAAAAGCAAAAATTGATCTAATTAAAAGAGATAAGGAAGGGCACTATATCTTGCTAAAGGGCAGTATAGATAATGAAGCAATATAAAACATCTATGCACCAAGTGGTGTAGCATTTAAATTCTTAAAAGAGAAATTAAGAGAGCTGTAAGAAGAAATAGACAGCAAAACTATAATAGTGGAAGATCTTAACCTTGCACTCTCAAATCAAACTACAAAATAAATAAGAAAGAAGTCAAATAGGTAAGTAGAATACTAGAAAAGTTAGATATGATAGATCCTTGGAGAAAACTAAATGGAGACAGAAAGGATTATACTTTCTTCTCAGAAGTTCATGGATCCTATACAAAAATTGACCATATATTAGGACATAAAGATCTCAAATTCAAATGCAGTAAGGCAGAAATAGTAAATGCTTTCAGATCACGATGCAATGAAAAATATATTCAATAAAAAACCAGGGGAAAATAGACCAAAAAATAATTGGAAATTAAATGATCTCATACTAAAGAATGATTGAGTGAAACAGCAAATCATAGAATTAATAACTTCACCCAAGAAAATGACAATAATGAGACATCATACCAAAATGTGTGGGATGCAGCCAAAACAATAATAAAGGGAAATTTTATATCTCTAGAGGTCTACTTGCATAAAATAGAGAAAATAACAGTCAATAAATTGGGCTTGCAACTAAAAATGTTAGAAAAGGGACAAATTAAAAAGCCACAGACAAACACTAAATTTGAAATTCTAAAAATAAAAGGAGAGATTAATAAAATTGAAAGTTAAAAAAAAAACTATTGAATTAATTAATAAAACTAATAGTTGGTTCTATGAAAACAAAAACAAAAACAAAAACAAAAACAAAAAATAGACAAACCCTAAAGAAAAGAGGAAAATCAAATTGTTAGTCTTAAAAATGAAAAGGGAGAACTCGCCACTAAGAAGAGGACATTAGAGCAATAATTAGGAGTTACTTTGACCAACTTTATGCCAATAAATTTGATAACTTAAATGAAATGGAAGAATACTTTCAAAAATATAGCTTGCCCAGATTAACAGAGGAAGAAGTAAATTTTAAAAAGCTATTAATCATTTCCCTAAGAAAAAAATTCCCAGGACCAGATGGATCTACATGTGAATTCTACCAAACATTTAAAGAACAATTAACTCCAATGCTATATAAACTATCTGAAAAAATAGGGATTGAATGATTCCTACCAAATTCCGTTCATGACACAGACATGGTACTGATACCTAAACCAGGTAAGTTGAAAACAGAGAAAGAAAATTATAGACCAATCTCCCTAATGAATATTGATGCTAAAATCTGAAATAAAAAATTAGCAAAAAGACTACAGAAAATCACCCCCATGATAATATACCATGATCAAGTTAGATTTACACCAGGAATGCAAGGCTGGTTCAATATTAGGAGAACTATTTGTGTAAGTGACTATATCAACAACCAAATTAACAAAAAACATCTGATCATCTCAATAGATGCAGAAAAAGCATTTGATAAAATACAATATCCATTCCTAACAAAAACACTTGAGAATATAGGAATAAATGGACTTTTCCTTAAAATAGTCAGGAGCATATATTTAAAACCATCAGGAAGCATTATATGTAATGAAGATATACTGGAACCATTCCTAATAAGATCAGGAGTGAAACAAGGTTGACCACTATCACCATTACTATTCAATATTGTATTAGAAATGCTGGCTTTGGCAATAAGAATCGACAAAGATATTAAAGGAATTGAGAGTAGGTAATGAGGAAACCAAATTATCACTCTTTGCAGATGATATGATGGTATACTTAGAGAACCCAAAAGATTCTACTAAAAAGCTACTAGAAATAATCCACACCTTTAGCAAAGTTGCAGGATACAAAATAAATCTACATAAATCCTCAGCATTTTTATACATAACGATTAAAATCCAACAGCAAGAGATACAAAGAGAAATTCCATTCAAAATAACTGTTGATAGTATAAAATATTTGGGAATCTATCTACCAAAGGAAAGTCAGGAATTATATGAGCCAAATTACAAAACACTTTCCACACAAATAAAGTCAGATTTAAATAATTGGAAAAATATTAAATGCTCTTGGATAGGCCAAGTGAATATAATAAAGATGACAATTCTCCCTAAACTAATCTATTTATTTAGTGCTATACCAATCAGACTCCCAAGAAACTATTTTAATGACCATAAAAAAAAAAAAATCCATATGGAAGAACAAAAGGTTGAGATTTTCAAGGGAATAAATAAATAAATAAAAAATACATAAATAAATAAAATGTAGGCAGCCTAGCTGTACCTGATCTGAAACTATATTATATTGTTATAGATATAATATAGCTATATAATATGCTTATATTATAAAGCAGTGGTCAACAAAATCATTTGGTATTGGCTAAGAAATAGATTAGTTGATCAGTGGAATAGGTTAGGTTCACAGAACAAAATAGTCAATAACTATAGCAATGTATTGTTTGACAAACCCAAAGATCCCAACTTTTGGGATAAGAATTCATTATTTGACAAAAACTACTAGAAAAGCTGGAAGTTAATATGGCAGAAATTAAGCATGGACCCACATTTAACACTGTACACCAAGATAAAGTCAAAATGTGTCCATGATTAAAGCATAAAGAATGAGATTATAAATAAATTAGAGGAACAAAGAATAGTTTACCTCTCAGACTTGTGGAAGAGGAAAGAATCTGTGATCGAAGAAGAACTAGAGATCATTATTGATCACAAAATAAAAAATTTTGATTATATCAAATTAAAAAGCCTTTATACAAATAAAACTAATCCAAACAATATTATAAGGGAAGCAACAAACTAGGAAAACATGTTTACAGTTAGAGGTTCTGATAAAGGCCTCATTTCCAAAATATATAGAGAATTGACTCTAATTTATAAGAAACCAAGCCATTCTCCAATTGATAAATGGTCAAAGGAGATGAACAGACAATGCTCAGATGATAAAATTGAAACTATTTCCACTCATATGAAAGAGTGTTCCAAATCACTATTGGTAAGAGAAATGCAAATTAAGACAACTCTGAGATACCATTATATACCTGTCAGATTGGCTGAGATGACAGGAACTAATAACGATGAATGTTGGAGGGGATGTGGGAAAACTGTTACACTAATGCATTGTTAGTGGAGTTGTGAATGAATCCAACCATTCTGGAGAGCAATCTGGAATTATGCCCCAAAAGTAATCAAACTGTACATAACCTTTGATCCAGCAGTGCTACAACTGAGCTTATATCCCAAAGAAATACTAAAGAAGGGAAAGGGACCTGTATGTGCCAAAATGTTTGTGGCAGCCCTTTTTGTAGTGGCTAGAAACTGGAAAATGAATGGATGCCCATCAATTGGAGAATGATTATGGAATATTATTGTTCTGTAAGAAATGACCAACAGGATGAATACAGAGAGGCTTGGAGAGATTTATGTGAATTGATGCTAAGTGAAATGAGCAGAACCAGGAGATCATTATACACTTCAACAACAATGCTGTATGAGGATGTATTTTGATGGAAGTGGATATCTTCAACAAAAAGAAGATCTAATTCAGATCCAATTGATCAATAATGGACAGAATCAGCTACACCTAGAGAAGGAACACTGGGAAATGAGTGTAAACTTTTTGCATTTCTGTTTTTCTTCCCAGGTTAATTTTACCTTCTGAATCTACTTTTTCTTGTGCAAGAAGAAAATTGTATGGTTCTGTACTGGATGTACTATAGCATATTTAACATGTATAAGACTGCCTGCCATCTAGGGTAGAGGGTAGAGGGAGGGAAGGGTAAAGTCGGAACAGAAGTGAATGTAAGGGATAATGTTGTAAAAAATTACCCATGCATATTTTCTGTCAATAAAAAATTATAATAATTAAAAAAAAATTAAGATCGAGTTCAGTTTCCATAGTGCAGAAGGCATTGCCTAAGCTTCAGGTGTTTCATGCTGCTATTTTGAGTTAGTTCTCGATGTGTGTAATTTTTTGTTTTTCTAGATTGTCTGACCCTCTTAGCATCTGGCGTCTGCAAGCTCCTGAAAATGGTGCAGCTATTGATGCAACTGCCACCATATCCTGCTCTTGATTTGCACAGAATAGCTTGCATCAAACTGAAGTCAAGGCCTCCATGAGACAGACCTGTCCTATTGATCTCCTAAACTTTGTCAGACTGCAAAATTGTACACCCCAATATTTTGTTAATTCTGCCATTACAGAATTCAACTTAAATTGTTATTTCAAAATTGTTTCAAGGATAATTTGAGAGAGCTCAGAAGAGTTCTTGCTTTTATTTTGCCATCTTAGCTCTAGTTTCCCTTTTTTGTTAGTTATCCTTCATTTTCATTTTTTTTTTTTCCTGAGACAGTGAGGTTGGGTTTATTAAAAAAAAAAAACATGAATGGTTCAAGTTTTCAGAAATCAATTTGGATTGGAAGCTAGTTATTATAAGGAGTTCATACAACACTTGATTATCTTTGCCAATAACCATAAAATGAATAAATATGTTTGCTCATAAAGCAATTTGTTAAATTATCAATAAATTCAGGAGGCAGATCTGTGATCTGACAATACATCACAGAAGTTTAACACTAAAGGATGAACTACTGTGTTCCAGGGTGATATGATCCAAGCTTATGAGAAGTTGGGCTCAGGTCCCAAATACAGTGTGATCAGGTTACCAAATGCTACCATGGAGAAAGTATACATCTCCTTCTGCTAGCATTAATTAGATGGAAATTCTCTATAGCTTCCTTTTAAGTCCCAGTGAATAAGATAGACCAAAGCAAATTACTCTGGTTGACTATATCTCAGTACTTTGGTTGACCCGCAGCATGGATACCCATATTTCTGCATATCTACCAAACCAACCCTATCTAGTATCCTAACAAGGAGTATAGGCAGAACCAGAGAGGCATGAGGCAAACAGATAGTGCTGAACCAGTTTTTGAAATGGAATAAACCCCACAAGTCCCAGTGATTTTGCCTTTTAGGCAGCATAAAGATCTTTTTTCATTCAAAAGGATTTTATTCCGGGTTTAAAAGCTGGCATCCCAAGGTAGGGACAGCTGGCACAGCAGAAAGCATCACCTAAATAACAATTTCCACAAGCTGACTTGACCTGGGATCTCTTTTGCTCCTTAAATTTTTCCTGCTCCAGCTCTCCTGACAAGCCACACATGCAATTTTTGCAGTCTTCTTTTTTGCCCCTTCCCCACATGAAGCAGTTCATAGGGAAGCTGAATCTGGCTTCTTAAAATCCTCTGAATCCAAGAGTTCATCAGAATCAATGAGATCCATACTATCATCATTCATGTCATTGGCTGAAAGTGTGCACAGCTTGGCAGCATTAGGGTCCACAGCAGACTTCTTGGGAAAGAAATGTTTAAGCAGGGTAGAACATCTTACTTCAAAGTTTGGTTTTTCCCCTGTGACTTTAACAGAGACAGGTCTATCACTCTGGTAATCCAAGTGCTCTTGTACTATCTCCTCCTGCAACTCCTTGATTTCCACAAGCCCATAAAGTTTCAGGGGTGAGCACGGCTTAGCTGGGGTCTTCACTTTACTTTCATGAACTGAAGTTCTTTCCACTGGCTCTTTCAGAAGGACTTGCCCAAATAGCTGAAGGATCCTAGCAATTTCTGCCAAAATTTCAGTAGTAAGCAATGTTGTACTTCTGGAATCAGACCCTACTGAACAACATTAAAGAGAGATTCTTTGTGAGCAGATTGTTAGAATTGATTGATATTTTCCTGACATGTGACTCATCACCAGCCAATTTCTGTATTTTATCCCCAGACTTTTCAGACGTCCACAGGAAATGATTTATCCCAGATCACTGCTACAAGCTGACAAGTTGAGATTCTATAATGTCTCATTACTGCAATGTCACCAGTCTGAAACCAGGATACTCGCCTACTCGGTACCACCAAACGCAACCCAGAACTCACTCTTTAGCAGCCAATTCCTCACTGTACAGACTCTCATGAGAAGATGAGAGAATAACTTCGTGGGGATTCAGAGTAGACTCTTTGATTTGAGGAGGGAAGGGAAGGAAAGGGAAGTGAGGGGGAAAGGGAATGGATCCCTCTAGCGCACATGGGCTTAGCCCCTGGAGGAGAAATGGAGTTTCCTGATTCTTCATTTTCAGAGGAACAATTGTATCACTTCTTGGTCTCTTAACTTGCATATTAATTCGAAATAAATGAGGCAGAGTTGCACAATGTTGTTAGCCTCACTATTCAGTCATTAAACTCTCGTGGCAAGAAAAAAGAAAAGATGACTGGTGGTAGTCTAGGATGTAATGGATGATCTTGACATCTTTGATGTCTGACCAAGTTTTAGCACTCCACAATACTTGCTTCAGCTGCCTTTAGAGTTGTTGGAGCATTTTTTTTCCCCCATCAACACATTCCTCTGAAGTAAGCCTTCATATGTAAACTCATAAATAGGTTTAAGTTCTCAACACATGGAGGTTTACCCTGGTTTAGCCTGACTGTTTAGATGGTTTTACCAGGGCATTATCACGGCACATATTACAGCTTTTTGCAAATATTTATTTGAAACTTTTCCATTACTGTGTTACTGTGGCATAAAATATTATAGTATTCTCTTTTCTTAACCATGTGACATGAGAGTTTTCCTCATTTTTTTTTTTTTTAATAGAGTACTTAGTGAGAGCTTAGTAGTGACAGAGAGTAAGCTATTAATCAGAGGTCCTCAAATTGGTCCCGCGGGCCAGATGCAGCCCACTGAGGATGTTTATGCGGCCCGCCCGGTTATGGCAAAATCAGACCAGAAGTGACTTTCCACCTAACTCACCTTAGCAATACACACTTCCGGCACTGGGCTGAGGCGGCAGAGACAGAGTGTGAGGCAATACTGAGGTGAGGTGAGTTCCCAGGCCGGGGTGTATGGGGTGGGGAAGGGAGAGAGATGCAGAAGATGGAGAACCGACGGCCTCAGCCTTGTAAAGTAATGGAAGCCACCACAACAGACAGGCACCAGGGATGTACAGTGCATGCTGCACATGTCACGGCTGCTACAGGGGGAATATATAGGCTGTGTCTGGTGCGTGGGTATAGTAACAGTTAGTACTACAAGTCCAAGTTTGGCTCTATCATTGTCATTATGCTGTAATGACAATGTAATGGCTTCCTCTCTAGTGCATGTTGTGGTACTGACTGCTATTGTCACCCAGAGTGAGGCTCCTGGTACCAGGCTGTGGCCCTGTATCCATAGTAACCTCATGTCTGGCTGTTGTGGTCATCAGTTTTTTATCATTGTGTGTATATTCTGTAGTTTCATAAAGAGATGGACTATTGCTAACATATGTCATCACCTTATAATCACTGGGGGTCTGACCTTAGTGCCCCCCCCACTTATCCTGAGTATGATGGGGTGCAGAGCTGGTGTACTGCTTCATCCCCTCCAGATTCTTAAGGTCCCTATATATTTGTGCAGCTTCAAGTCATGTGATGACCTCCTCCAGAAGCCCCAATGTACTATTTGTCACTGTAGCTCCTTTCGCACATACAATATATCGCACAGTTACATACATATATGCACAGTCTTGCCTGCGATTATGATAAATTAGGAGTGCAGCACATATCATGCAGCACTGAATCATGAGAATTGATCCAAGGACTCAGAGGAAGACAGGGCATTTGGGAGGGCCACCTGAGTGGTGACTTGTGTGCAGTGAAGGTCTGAAGCAGTAGAGAGAGTGCAGGAAATGAAGGCATCACAGCACGGAGGCATCTTGGAGAAAGTTGGGCATGGCAGTCTATCTGTTTCTGTGAAGGCAAAGTAATTGCTGGTATATTGTTTTTGTAGCACTGTGCATTTTACATATATTTTAAATATATTTTACATATTTTATATATATTATATATATATATTTATATATATATATATATTTTATATTTTTTTATATATTTTACATATGCATTTTACTAATAACAATTTGGAATCCCTTAGAAATAATGATGTCAAGAAAAAGAAAAATTGACTTGGAGTGTAGGGTATTCAAAGAACAGTGGATTTATGATTACTTTTTCATGCAATACAAGGAAAGAACTGTATGTCTGATATGCCAGAATATAGTGTCTGTCTTCAAAGAATATAGTTTTCATTGACACTATGAAACTCAACATAAAGATAAATATGATTGTTTGGTTGGAGAAGTGAGAAAAGATAAAATATTAAAACTGAAAAATACATTGACAACTCAGCAAAATATTTTTGTGACGCAGAAGCAGCTAAATATTTCATCACTGTGAGCAAGTTTTCAAGTTGCCACACTAATAGAATGCACTGGCAGACCATTTGTGGAGGGAGAATTTGTTAAAGAATGCCTTCTTTCTGTTGCAAAAGAGATTTATTTAGTATAGTGAGTCTTTCAGGACCTACAATTACATGGAGGATTGAAGAAATGGGAGAAAATCTGCATCAGCATTTGCAAAATTCCACCAAAAAAAAAAAAAATTCATATTTTTCCTTGGCACTCGATGAAAGCAATGATGTTCGTGATTCTGCACAACTTCTAATTTTTATTTGTGGGATGAATGATTATTTTGAAATCATATAAGAGCTTGCTGCACTGCAAAGCATCAAGGAACAACTACAGGAGAGGATATCTATGAAAAGGTTTGCCAAACTATGAATGGTTTGGGCTAAACTAGCCAGTGTGACAACTGATGTGCCCTTAGCATGGTGGCATCTAAGAAAGGAGTAATTGCTTGCATTAATCAGGAGAGAGACAAACATAACCATTCTCATCCAATAGCCATACACTGCCTCATCCACCAACAAATGCTATGTAGTAATTCACTGAAGTGGGATTCGATTATGAAAATTGTGGTATCTTGTGTTAACTTCATTAGAGCTAATGCAATAAATCAACTTCAGGAATTTCTGTCTGAGCTAAATGTTGAGTATGAAGATGTTCTATATCGCACAGAAGTCCGTTGGCTGAATCGAGGGAGAGTTTTGAAATGTTTCTATGATTTACTTCCACAGATTACAACTTTTCTGCTTTCAAAAAAGAAAGAAGTATCAGAGCTCAATGATGCAGAATAGAAATGGCACCTTGCCTTTCTGACAGATGTAACAGAGCCACTCAACAATTTCAATATGCAACTTCAAGGAAAGGGAAAGCTCATCTGTGATATGCAATCACATGTCAAAGCATTTGAAGTAAAATTAGGTCTCCTCATCAAACAAGTGAAGGAGAAAAAGTTCTGCCATCTCCCAACAACTCAAAATCTGCTAGCAGAAAAACCACTGATTGCATTCCCAAACAAAACATGTATGGATTCATTGGAAAAATTGCAAAAGGAGTTCCAATTTAGATTTAAAGGGCTTCATCTCCATGAACAGGACATACAGCTTTTCCATAACCCACTTTCTGTTGACATTGAAAATGTGCATACAATTTACCAAATGGAACTGGCTGAACTGCAAAATTGTGACTCTCTAAAAGATGCATTCAAGTCAAGCAGCTTTCATAATTTTTATGCATCTCTCCCCTCTGAGACATATCCTCATCTCAGGAACCATGCACTAAAAATGGCAACCATCTTTGGCAGCACTTATGTCTGTGAACAGATTTTTTTCTAGAATGAAATATTTGAAATCTCCAACCAGATCAAGACTAACGGATGTACACTTGCATCACTTGTTGTGACTAGCAGTGACAAATATGGAACCAGACATTGACCATTTCATTAGCCAAAAGCAGGTCTATAATTCCCATTGAAATACTGGTAAGTTTGTCGATTTAACTTTACTTCATTTTAAATATTTTATTTGTTCCCATTTTGTTTTTTCACTTCAAAATAAGATATATTCAACGTGCATATTTATTTGTTAATTGTTTTTGTTTTTACTATAGTCCAGCCCTCCAACAGTCTGAGGGACAGTGACCTGGCCCCCTATTTAAAAAGTTTGAGGACCACTGCTGTTAATAGTGAGCAATCCTCAAAGGGGCTCATCAAATCTTCACATCAAAGGTGCTCTACATTTTTAAACATCTGATATACTCCCTACATATTCCCAAGCAATAACCCCTTTCACACTCTTTTTACAAGGTTGTTTGGGTGTCAGTAAAATCCTAGAGTCTGTGATTTTGATATTTGACTTAGCTACTACTTTGAAGGGTTTCTAATATGAAAAAAAATTCTCAAAGAAAATAAATCTGTTCACATAATGCTTCCTCCCTCCTTGGTTAAGCATTCCCAGGAAAAATGTTTACAAAAAAGATTGCACAGACTTCCATATTGTTCTCCTCCATGATTAGTCCACCTTCAGCCTGCAATTCATAAATACCTCCAAGGTGCTTGTGGTCTGTACTTAGGATACCTTGCAGAGAGGTGGAGGAGGATGTATGTGAAGCTTTGAAGAGAGAATTTCCTAGAGAAGAAAAAAGTCATATAATTTGTATTTAATTAAAATGCAGGATTGCTATTAAAATTATGTGATCTTAATGGAATGTTACTGTGGTAGGCATTTACCCTGTTTTCATAGTGGTCAATCCAAATATCTCATTTTTTAAAAAATTAGATATCCTCTTCTTTATTTTATCCATACATAGCTAACATAGCCCTCAGATCCCATTTAGCTGTGCAATGCAAATATCTAAAACTAGCTTTGCAGAATGCTTTCCAGATGTGATTATAATTAAGAATTTGAACATACAAATATAACTGTAATGTTCAAATGCCATGAACCTCATCTCAACTCTCATTATAGCTCTCCACAGCTTTATTTTAATCTCTTGTATTTAAAGGATCTACAAGCACTGACTCTCATTGGGCTTTGGCTTCTAGGACCATCCATATGCTTACTATTCATCTGATGTGTCTGGTTCAGGGATCTTACATCTGGACAAGATGAAAAGAACAGCCCAAGGTGTTTTGCTAGAAGCCAAGAGTTTTATGGGACCTATAAACAATTCTTGCAAATAAATATAGCAAATAAATTCACATCAGGAAAATGCATTTGAGGTAATTGATTTGAGAACTTGTGTACCCCAAGCCTGACATTTCCATTCCCATCTTCATTTTGTTTTTAAGGAGACTTTCATTTCTTGACATATTTATTATTTTGACATTGATCCAGTTATCTAGATGCAGTTTCACTCTCAGGCACCTAATCTGATATAATAAATATTACAGTATGTTTTTAAATCACTTCTCTTTTTCCTTATAAAACTACCATTTGAAAGTGAAGGGAATTTGCACATTGGATACTACTTAGATAAGCCCCTATAAACTGAGGATATGTCTAATAAGACTGTGACTTTAAAAGGTTTTAAGTTATTCTTTTCATCATTGTAGGTAGTAGAAGCATGTTTGTTTCGACTCATTGAAATCTTCCCCAGAAATGGAATAAGGTCTGTTGTTGTGTATTTATTTGAAACTTTTCCATTAGTGTGGCATAAAATACTATAGTATTTTCTTTTCTTAACCATGTGACATAAGGGTCTTCCTCATTTTTTAAAATAGAGTACTCAGTGAAAGCTTAGCAGTGACAGAGAGTAAGCAATTAATAGCTTGTTGATTGATTGGTTGTCTGTTTTCTATATATCAGTGGTACTTGCATGGATTTAGTTTCTCTGAAACCCTATTTACAATTATCAACCAAATCCAGCTTCAACAAGTACTATATGACTGCAGTGCATCCAGTAGACCATCCTTTAAACAAACAGCATGAACAGAATAGTGAAAGTATTAATGGGCTTCAAAATGATGCTGACAACCACAGAGAACTTGACAAACTAAGTTTTCAGTTTTATAACTATAAATTCATTCTCTAAACATAATTATTTGATAATATCCCTTATGTATTTTCAAAAATGTTCAATATTTTTACTATTTAATGAGTAAAGAGAAATGAGAAATAGGAGAAAGCTGAACTGGGAAGACTCATGTGTGCTAAGTTTAACAACAAACATCTTTAGAAATATTTCTGTTACTAATAACAGATTATAGTATTTCAAGGTCTTCATCATGGCAAATAGTATCACAGCATTTTTCCCTTTTGGACCACCTAGATGTTTTCCTTCCTTTTTTCCTCTCTTATTTTGGAGAACTACATGTTAGTCATTGTACTATTAATAGACCCTTCCTTCAAAAACAAGTTTTCTAGTAATACCACAATATCATGGGAAAAGATCCACAGACAACATTAAGAAATTTTTAACAATTTGTTTCAAATTATTTTAAGAGATGCAAAAAGATACAATGGTATTTGATTCTATAATGACTAATATGCATGATATATATTGAGTCATTTTCCCTACTCTATACTCTTGCATTTGAATGACTACATATTAGGTTTTATCTTCTTGTTATTGTTGTTACTATTTGTCCTTTATACTCAAAAAGAACTATGACATCAGGAAAGAGAAACCATGACATGCAAGTAAATTGGATTTGAGGGAGAGAGGGCTGTGCAAGATCACCTGCCTCACTTTCCCCACCAGAGCTATCTGGATCCAGTAGCCAGGGATGACTGGAGATGACACTGGATGCAATGAGAGACCTTGGTCGTTTTAAGTCAAGGTCTTCAAAAGGTCACAGTTTGACTGAAGTTACATCCATTTAGAGATTAAAGCTCGGTATCAAGGGAAAGAATCTCCTCATTCACCTAGTTGAAAAAAAATTCAGGGTTTCTAACCAAAGCAGAAATGATTGCTATTTACATTCAATCTGAGTAAATCAGGACCCAAACCAGGACCAAATGGGGCTTGGCCTGAGATCTATTGATGGCCAATCAATGAGAATCAAAGAGTTTTAAATCATGATAGTTAAGAATAAATCTAACCTTAAACCTCCAAAAATCTTGAAATTGTTCAGAGATCCATTATTGTTTCCTTTGAAATATAGGAAAGACTCAGAGTAAAATGACAGTAGTAAGAGTCTTCTAAATTGGGGCTGGAGTGCTGGGCCTAGATTGAGAAAGACTTGATATGCAATCCTGTCTCTAATAGTATATGACTATTATATATTACTTTTTTGAGTCTGTCTTCTCACAGATAGAATGGCGATAATTATACTTTTAGTATCTATCATTCATAGTGGCTGTGAAGTTCAATGGAGATACTCTGTATGAAAAGTATTCTACAAACCTCAAACCACTAATGAAATATCAATTGCTATTTTCAGTCCACTTGGAGATATCATTTTATCTATATCTAACTATTATACATACATGAACATGCTAATATATTATATAATTATTTGGCACTATATCTTGAGATAGATTTATGTAACCAAGTAGGCAAATAATAGCAATTATGCACACATACACATATATCCATATGAATATATGTAAAAAAATATAAAGATATGCATACATGTACATATATGTGTATATGAATGTGTAATTATCTGCTCATATATATGTGTGTGTATATATATATATATATATATGTGTGTGTGTGTGTATGTGTATATATATATATATATATGTGTGTGTGTGTGTGTGTGTGTGTGTGTGTTTTCAGGTAATAATTATGTAGAATAATAAGCATATAATATGATAATATATATGCATATGTGTGTGCTGCTTAAGGAAATTTCTATGTCTTTTCACCTCCTATTATTGTAATTTTTCCATCAGTTCAACTTTCTTAGGAAGTGGCAATAATTACAATCATTATCTTTTCTTTTTATCTGTTTCCAAGATTTTTAAAGTTGATAACTTAATTAAACAGCTTGAATTTGATTGGCAATGATGAAATGAAAGTAGCTTAGTGTAACAGTATTATAATCAAGAAGGCTTGAGTTCAAATCCTCAATTATAGCAGTTACCAGTGCAGTGTTACCATAGCTGCCTATCCTTTCATTGCTCTAGGCAGCTCTCTAAAATTGTTACAGAGTAGTTTTATAATCTGTTTTACTTTTCTTATTGAAAGTTCCTTTCATCAATGAAAACAAAGAGTGAAGTTTCTTTAAAAAAGCATGCAGTGCATCTCCTTGTTATCCTTTCTTCCAAGTTTATATTGACTTTGTTCTAACTAAACACAAACTAGCTTAACTTCACAGACCACTGATTCTAAATTAATGGCTATTTTGGTACTATTTTCCATTATCAAGATATGATCATTTCCCACATAATTATAAATTTGGCCTAATTTTATGATGTCACTTGATGCTTGCCAAATCTAGTAACTCCTAATTAACTTTTTGATGATTTTTTTGGTTTGCACACATAATACTTCTGAATGCTCTACAAGCTATTGGCCTCTTTCACTCATATTGCTAAATAATGTTTTGTAGCATTGTTTTCATTGTCAAGGTTAAAGAAGGCTTTACTATCAGTAAATCAATGTGGAAAAGATGGGACTTAGTGCTATTGTTATTGGGAAAGGGAAGAATCAGGAGCCTCGAACTACTGCCATTTCAAGACTCGGTTCTCCGGACTTGAGTGCTTGCAGACAAAGTAGGATGCTGCAACAACAATGCTGACATTAATGTGGGACAGAAGATTCATAACTGAACATATGAATGAGTTTCCCTAGTCTCATGCTGTTTTGAGCTAGGACACAAGATTTAAATAATGTCACCAAGCAGGATTTATTAGACCTCAAGATTGGGCAAGATTAAATAGCTTTAGTTAGGCCAATAACTTAGAGACAGACTAGAGAAACAAAGAATTTTGGCAAACAAGTCTGAAAAAAGGTAAAACAAGAATAAAGGATAGTTGGAGACCAATTTGAGAGCTAGCCAGAGTTTCTAGTCACATGGATTGAGCAGAATTAGATATGACATAAACTCTGAGTTGTAATGAGCTCAATTACCCAAATTAGCACTTTTGGCAAAGTCTGGGCAGATAGAAGACTAATATAAGGACAGTGAAGTGACACTAGCTGGGAATGAAGGAAAAGTTCTCAGGATTGAGGCAAAGTGTTGAGTGGACTTAAGAGGAAAGTTTTCAGAGCTATAAAAGGTCTATTTTCTTTATTTTAAGAAAGGATGTTTTGGAGCTAGAAAGTGATAGGAAAAGGCTGGGTCACTCAGAAAGCCAATAATTCTTTTGGAAGACACTGTCTGAATATGATATGTATATATATATATATATATATATATTTTTTATTATGCCTGAATATAAGTGCATACAGTCCTACAAAACATTTGCATTATTCATGTTACCAAAAAAGGAAGAAAAAATAATATAAGTTTTAATTTGAACTCTGAGTTCTCAATCTGGAGGCAAATAGGTTTTTGTTTGTGTTTGTTTGTTTTTATTTTTATTTATTTATTTATTTTTATTTTTAAAATATAATTTAATTTTTATTTTATTTTATAATTGTAACTTTTTTTTTTGACATTACATATGCATGGGTAATTTTTTACAACATTACCCCTTGCACTTACTTCTATTCAGATTTTTTCCCTTCCTCCCCCAACCCCCTCCCCCAGATGGCAGGCAGTCTTATACATGTTAAATATATTACAGTATATTCTAGATACAATATATGTGTGTAGAACTGAATTTTTTGTTGTACAGGAAGAATTGGATTCAGAAGGTAAAAATAACAGTTTACACTCATTATCCAGTGTTCCTTTTCTGGATGTAGCTGATTCTGTCCATCATTAATCAATTGGAATTGGATTAGCTCTTCTCTATGTTGAAGATATCCACTTCCATCATCATACATCCTCATACAGTATCATTGTTGAAGTGTATAATGATCTTCTGGTTCTGCTTGTTTCACTTAGCATCAGTTGATGTAAATCTCTCCAAGCCTCTCTGTATTTCTCCTGTTGGTCATTTCTTATAGAACAATAATATTCCATAACATTCATATACCATAATTTACCCAACCATTCTCCAATTGATGGACATCCATTCATCTTCCAGCTTCTAGCCACTATGAAAAGGGCTGCCACAAACATTTTGGCACATACAGGTCCCTTTCCCTTCTTTAGTATTTCCTTGGGATGTAAGCCCAGTAGTAGTATGGCTGGGTCAAAGGGTATGCACATTTTGATAACTTTTTGGGCATAATTCCAGATTACTCTCCAGAATGGTTGGATTCTTTCACAACTCCACCAACAATGCATCAGTGTCCCAGTTTTCCCACATCCCCTCCAACATTCATCGTTATTTGTTCCTGTCATCTTAGCCAATCTGACAGGTGTGTAATGATACCTCAGAGTTGTCTTAATTTGCATTTCTCTGATCAATAGTGATTTGGAACACTCTTTCATATGAGTGGAAATAGTTTTAATTTCATCATCTGAAAATTGTCTGTTCATATCCTTTGACCATTTATCAAATGGAGAATGGCTTGATTTCTTATAAATTAAAGTCAATTCTCTGTATATTTTGGAGATGAGGCCTTTATCAGAACCTTTAACTGTAAAAATGTTTTCCCAATTTGTTACTTCCCTTCTAATCTTGTTTGCATTAGTTTTGTTTGTGCAGAAACTTTTTAATTTGGTGTAATCAAAATTTTCTATTTTGTGATCAATAATGGTCTCTAGTTCTCCCTTGGACACAAACTCCTTCCTCCTCCACAAGTCTGAGAGGTAAACCATCCCATGTTCCTCCAATTTATTTATGATTTCGTTTTTTATGCCTAAATCTTGGACCCATTTTGATCTAATCTTAATATGTGGTGTTAAATGTGGGTCCATGCCTAGTTTCTGCCATACTAATTTCCAGTTTTCCCAGCAGTTTTTGTCAAATAATGAATTCTCATCCCAAAATTTGGGATCTTTGGGTTTGTCAAAGATTAGATTGCTATTTTTATTCACTATCTTGCCCTGTGAACCTAACCTATGCCACTGATCAACTAGTCTGTTTCTTAGCCAATACCAAATGGTTTTGGTGACTGTTGCTTTATAATATAGCTTTAAATCAGGTACACTTAGACCACTTTCCTCTGACTTTTTTTTCATTAGTTCCCTTGCAATTCTCGACCTTTTATTCTTCCATATGAATTTTGTTGTTATTTTTTCTAGGTCATTAAAATAGTTTCTTGGGAGTCTGATTGGTATAGCACTAAATAAATAGATTAGTTTGGGGAGTATTGTCATCTTTATTATATTCGCTCAGCCTATCCAAGAGCACTGAATGTCTTTCCAATTATTTAAATCTGACTTTATTTTTGTGGCAAGTGTTTTGTAATTTTTCTCATATAATTCCTGACTATTCTTTGGTAGATGGATTCCCAAATACTTTATACTCTCAACATTTGTTTGGAATGGAATTTCTCTTTGTATCTCTTGCTGTTGGATTGTGTTGGTAATGTATAAAAATGCTGAGGATTT
Source organism: Sminthopsis crassicaudata (assembly GCF_048593235.1). Lineage (NCBI taxonomy): Eukaryota > Metazoa > Chordata > Mammalia > Dasyuromorphia > Dasyuridae > Sminthopsis > Sminthopsis crassicaudata. The sequence continues at coordinate 609,950,917 of NC_133617.1, read as the reverse complement.
ATGTGGATTTATTTTGAATCCTGCAACTTTGCTAAAATTCTGAATTATTTCTAATAGCTTTTTAGCAGAGTCTTTGAGGTTCTCTAAGTATACCATCATGTCATCTGTGAAAAGTGATAATTTGATTTCCTCATTTCCTACTCTAATTCCTTGAATCTCTTTCTCGGCTCTTATTGCCGAGGCTAGAGTTTCTAGTACTATATTGAATAGTAATGGTGATAGTGGGCAACCTTGTTTCACTCCTGATCTTACAGGGAAAGGTTCTAGTTTATCACCATTACATATGATGTTTACTGAAGGTTTTAAATATATGCTCCTTATTATTTTAAGGAATAGTCCATTTATTCCTATACTCTCAAGCGTTTTTAGTAGGAATGGATGTTGGATTTAATCAAATGCTTTTTCTGCATCTATTGAGATGATCATATGTTTTTTATTAATTTGATTATTAATATGGTCAATTATACTAATAGTTTTCCTTATATTAAACCAGCCCTGCATTCCTGGTATAAATCCCACTTGGTCATAGTGTATTATCCTGGGGATGATTTTCTGAAGTCTACTTGCTAATATCTTATTTAAGATTTTAGCATCAATATTCATTAAGGAAATTGGTCTATAGTTTTCTTTCTCAGTTTTCAATCTACCTGGTTTAGGTATCAGTACCATGTTTGTGTCATAGAAGGAATTTGGTAGGACTCCTTCAATCCCTATTTTTTCAAATAGTTTACATAGCATTGGAGTTAGTTGTTCTTTAAATGTTTGGTAGAATTCACCTGTAGATCCATCTGGTCCTGGGGACTTTTTCTTAGGAAGTTGGTTAATAGCTTAGTCTATTTCTTTTTCTGAGATGGGACTATTTAGACTACTTACTTCTTCCTCTGTTAATCTGGGCAAGCTATATTTTTGAAGGTATTCTTCCATTTCATTTAAGTTATCAAATTTATTGGCATAAAGTTGAGCAAAGTAGCTCCTAACTATTGTTCTAATTTCCTCTTCATTGGTGGTGAGTTCACCCTTTTCATTTTCAAGACTAACAATTTGCTTTTTCTCTTACCTTTTTTTAATCAGGTTTACTAAGGGTTTATCTATTTTGTTGGTTTTTTCATAAAACCAACTCTTAATTTTATTAATTAATTCAATAGTTTTTTACTTTCAATTTTATTAATCTCACCTTTTATTTTTTGAATTTCAAGTTTTGTGTTTGTCTGGAGGTTTTTCATTTGTTCCTTTTCTAGCAATTTGAGTTGTAAGCCCAATTCGTTGGCCCTCTCTTTCTCTATTTTATGCAAGTAGGCCTATAGAGAAATAAAACTTCCCCTTATTACTGCTTTGGCTGTATCCCACACATTTTGGTATGATGTCTCATTATTGTCATTTTCTTGGGTGAAGTTATTAATTATGTCTATGATTTGCTGTTTTACCCAATCATTCTTTAGTATAAGATTATTTAGCTTCCAATTATTTTTTGGTCTATTTTCCCCTGGCTTTTTATTAAATGTAATTTTGATTGCATTATGGTCTGAAAATGATGCATTTACTATTTCTGCCTTACTGCATTTGATTTTGAGGTTTTTATGCCCTAGTATATGATCAATTTTTGTATAGGTTCCATGAACTGCTGAGAAGAAAGTATATTCCTTTCTGTCTCCATTTAGCTTTCGCCAAAGATCTATCATATCAAAATTTTCTAGTATCCTATTTACCTCTTTGACTTCTTTCTTATTTATTTTGTGGTTTGATTTATCTAATTCTGAGAGTGCAAGGTTGAGATCTCCCACTATTATAGTTTTGCTATCTATTTCCTCTTGCAGCTCTCTTAATTTCTCTTTTAAGAATTTATATGCTGCACTACTTGGTGCATACATGTTTAATATTGATACTGCTTTATTATTGATACTGCCCTTTAGCAGGATATAATGCCCTTCCTTATCTCTTTTAATTAGATCAATTTTTGTTTTTGCTTGATCTGAGATGAGGATGGCTACTCCTGCTTTTTTGGTTTTGCCTGAAGCATAATAGATTCTGCTCCACCCTTTTACTTTTAGTTTGAATGTCTCACCCTGTTTCAGGTGTGTTTCCTGTAAACAACATATAGTAGGATTCTGACTTTTAATCCAGTCTGCTAACTGCTTCCTCTTTATGAGGCAGTTTGCCCCATTCACATTTATGGTTAGAAGGACTAAATCTATATTTCTTGCCATCCTGTTAACCCCTGCTTATGCTTTTCCCCTTTCGTTCCCTTTTACCCCCCTACCCAGTATTAAACTGGTGACACCACTTGCTTTTCACAGCCCTCCCTTTTTAGGATCCCTCCCCCACCTTAAAGATCCTCCCCTTATTTTACCCCTTTTCCTCAAAATTTCTGTTTTCCCTTCCCCTTAGCTTACTCCTTCCCTTTCACTTTTCAATGAAGTGGAAGAAGTTTCACCATAAATTCAATATGTCTATTGATACATGCTATGTTCATCTCCCTCCTTTCTTTCTCTCAGATATAATAGGTTACCTTTGCCTCTTCATGAGATGTAGTACCACCACTTTACACTTTTTTATGATATAATTTCCTTTCCACCTCTAGTTTCTTAGACAAATTGTACATATGTTCTTTACATATTTTTTTTTGGCAGAAGTATAGTTCTCAAGATTTCTTTTTACCTTTTTAGAAATCTCTTGAGTTCTGTATTTGAAGATCAAACCTTTTATGTAGGTCTGGTTTTTTCATCAAAAATAGATGGAATTCATTTATTTCATTAAATGTCCATCTTCTTCCCTGGAAAATGATGCTCATTCTTGCTGGGTACGTTATTCTTGGCTGCATACCAAGTTCCTTAGCCTTTCGGAATATCATGTTCCAGGCCCTGCGTTCTTTTAATGTGGGCGCTGCTAGATCCTGGGTTATCCTCCAGGATTGTGGATCCTCCATATCTGAATTGCTTTTTTCTAGCAGCTTCCAATATCTTTTCCTTTGTCTGATGGTTCTTGAACTTGGCCACTATATTTCTTGGCGTTTTGATTTTAGGGTCCCTTTCAGTAAGTGATCGATGAATTTTTTCAATGTTTATTTTACCCTCTGTTTCCAGAATGTCTGGGCAGTTCTCTTTGATAATTTCCTCGAAAATGGTGTCCAAGCTCTTTTTTTCCTCACATTTTTCAGGGAGTCCGATTATTCTCAAATTTTCTCTCCTGGATCTGTTTTCCAGGTCTATTGTCTTTCTAGTAAGGCACTTGACATTCTTTTCAATTGTTTCATTTCTCTGGTTTTGCTTGACTCCCTCTTGGTTTCTCCTTGAGTCATTCATTTCTACTTGTTCCAGTCTAATTTTCAATGATGTATTTTCTTCACTCACTTTTTTTATATCTCTTTGTAATTGTCCAATTGAGTTTTTATCTTCTATGGAATTTCTTTCCATTTTATCCATTTTATTTTTTAGAGAGCTGTTTTCTTTTTCCAGCTCACTAATCCTGTTTTCCTTGGAGTTGTTTACCTTTTCTAGCTCACTAATCTTGTTTCTCCATGATTTGATTTCTTTATGCACTCTGTCTTTGAATGCATGAGATGACTTCTCCAGGCTCTCTTGCCAAGCTTCCCTTTCCTTTTCCCATTTCTCTTCCAGCTCTCTTGTGAGAGCCTTTTTGATTTCCTCAATGAGGTTCTTTTGTATTGAGGAGCAGCTTATATCCCTCCCAGGGGATACATCTGGGGATAGTCTGTTCCTAGTCTCCTCAACTTTTGAAGTCTGCTCCCTCTCCACACAGAAGCTGTCAATGGTTAGAGCCCTTTTGAATTTTTTGTTCATTTTGTCAGAGTAGGAATCAAAGAAAATCAACTGACAAGAGAAACAATTGGTCTGTTTTGTGGGGGATGGGGCTGGATGGTATTAATGGGCTTCCTCTACAGACTGGGGGTAGGGCAGCAGAGACCCACTAACAGAACAGCAATGACTGTACCGAGTCTGGGCTCTAAGGCTCTGAGAACGCTCTGAGTCAGTCCATGTGGGGGTTGGGGGTGGCCAGGTTCCGAGAGATGCTGGCCTTCTGGGGCTTTAATCTTCACCTCCGGTGTTCACACCCTCTCTGCTGCTCCCGGCTTGCTGCCAAGTCGGAATATCCACACTGGGGTAAAAGCCCCTTTGCAGAAAAGGCAGAGATCGTACCCCTCCCCCTCCAGTTCGAGCTGTGTGAGCTGCCTGTCTTGCTCTGGCTGCCTGCCCTCAGTCTGCACCCAGTCTGATTGACCCTCCCCCAAGCAAACACAGACCTTTTCTGGCGACTTTCAAGGATGTCTTCTCTTGGTGATTTATCTGTGGTTTTCTTTCTGGGTCAAGCCTTAAGTCTGAGGCTTGTCATGAAGTAAATTCTGAGAGAAAATGAGGAGCTCAAGCAGTTGTCTGCCTCCACGCTGCCATCTTGGCCAGAAGTCTGTTTTTATTTTTATTTTACGAGCCCTTGGACTTGTGGTCATTCAGAGTTACTTGATCTTTCACAGTTGGTTTTCTTTATAATATTACTGTTACTATGTAGATCATTCTGGTTCTGATTATTTTGTACCAGTTCATATAGGTCTTCCTAGTTTTGTTTTGTTTTGTTTTGTTTTCCATGATGCATAAAATAAGTTTTGGCCCTAGTACTTTCCCTTCACTGTGGAGGCAGTAAGTCACAGTAGTCAAAGTTTTGTACCTTAAGTATAAGAAAACTTGACTCTGATGTTAATTAATTGGATTCTTTGGTCAGCCAAAAGCCATAGGATCTCAGTTCCATTTTTCTCATCTGTAAAATGGGGGTTAATACACATGTAATGCCTAATTTACTATATTGTTATCATGTTCATACTGGCTGTAAAACAAGTTACAAACTATAAAACTCTATATTTTAGTTTTTATTATAAACACATTGATGAATTAAAAAAAAACAAAAGAAAAATCTTATATGTATATGTGGATAGATGCAGTTAAATGTGTGTGGGGGGAAAAGTTTATTCATTATTATTCATTCATTGTTGTCAGATGGAATACTCTGGAACTAAAAAAAAATAGAGATAAATGTTGACCCTTATAATTTATATCAGACTATAAGCATGTATTAAGTACCAACTATATGCCAAGAAGCATACTAGCAAAATAATTGCCCATAATCATCTATTGCCTTTTATTTCAGATATCCTGGAAAACACTTTTGCTTATACAAAAGTCAATATGTGCTTCTGTATGGGTGAGGGAGAGGGAATTGCATAATCTCATTAAAAATAATAATAATAAACTGGCCAGGAATGAATGAAAGATGTTTTTGGTTGTTTTTTTTTTTTTTTTTTTTTTTTTTTTTTGGATTGATTAAAACCAAGGAAATATTTTAGTACTTAGTCAGTAGTGCTATACTTGATCACTGACCAATTAGACCAATTTTAATCATTTAATTTAGAGGAACTATGAAGTCTTGGTGTCATAGGCAGACCATGTTTCCTAAGTAAGGGACATATTAACTTTGTTTAATCAGTCAAAAAGGGTTTGCGTAGTGCCTACCACATACAAAGGTCTAGGAATATAAAGACAAGCATGAAAGAATTTCTATCCTCAAGGAGTTTATATTTAAAGGAGGAAATAGGTACACATATAAGCACATCAGAGTACATGTAAAAGTAATTATTGTATTAACACTTTGGTTTTAAATTATAGAAATTAAATTTTAATTAATCCAAAATATAATCATTAAATTTTATTTTAGGTTCAGGCCAACTATATACAGATTTCAGATTAAGTTTAGGCCTCATGAAACTGGCTAGTACTTCCCCATATCCACCATATCTCCACACTTATTACCAAATTAAAATTTTGAGAGCCTTCTTGTAAATACAAATTTTAATGGCACTTTATCCCAATGGTTTCACTCCTGAAGAAGTCTCTTTTTAAAAAGTGAATAGAATTTTAAGCAAAAGGGATAAATTTCAATGGAATCTAGATGATGTTCCTACCACACATTTTATCAAATTGTATAATTTATCTATAGTCTTGATTGTCAGTTTTTACCAAATTTTTTCTACTATTGCCTTACAGATCATCTTTTATTCTTTTAAATAATTTTATTGGTATTTTCTTATATTTCATAGTTATCTCAAGTATCTCTCTCCATTCTCTTCCCAGAGAGCTATGCATACAACAAAGAGTATATTGTAGAAAGGAAAAAAAAATCAGTATAACTGTTTAAAATAATGAGAAAAATCCAAAAACATATGAAATGCAAAACAGATGTTTACCTCAATTGGGAGTGGCCTTTCATATTTTTTAATTAGAGTCCTACATATTCTTTATAATTGTGTTACATTCATTTTAAATACTTTGATATGTAGTTATTTTTTCTATTTACTATATTGAAGTTGTTAATTTTAAAGTGTTAAGGACTAACACTTCTGGTAAGGGCTTACTGAGCCCTTTTCATGGATGCTCATCAATTTTTTGTATTCACCTAATCTACCCATCCTAAAATATGGCTCTGAGAAGCTATAACATGCTCCCCTGATGACATTCCTGTAAACTCCCTTGGCAGACAGTCTAAACCAGGTTGAGAGTAACCAACAGGACTCAAACACAACAATGTGTTAGGGTTGTGTATGTGTGTATGTATAGATATAGATATAGATATAGATGTAGATGTAGATATAGATATAGATATAGACATAGACATAGATATAGATATAGATATAGATATAGATATAGATATAGATATAGATATAGATATAGATATGGATATAGATATGGATATAGATATATACATATATAGATATATGAGAGAGAGAGATTGCCTTCTTATTCCTGGATTCTCTAGATTACAAACACTGTAATAGAATTATTGATTCAATATGACATTTTAGTCACTTTATTTGAATAATTACAAATTGTTTTCCAAAATGATTATAAGATTTCATAGCTCCACCAAGAAAATACTCCTTTACATAGAAACATATCCCACAAATCCTCCAACTTTTACTATTATCATCATCATTTTTTGTTATTTTTGTTAATTTCCAATTTGCAGAGTATGGTATAAAACTTCAGTGTTGTTTTTTTTTTGCATTTCTCTTGTTTCAATTTGGAACATTTTTTAATGTGGTTTTGAATACTTGGTAATTCTTCATTTGAGAACTAGTTCTTCATTTCCTTTGACCACTTATCTATTGAAGAATGGTGATTAGTCATACATACATTAATAGATAGATGACAGATAGATAGATATGGATAGAGATTTATTGACTTCCCTTACAATCTTAGAAAAGAGCACCTTTTGGGGGAAAAAAAGTAACTAGTCATAGAAACTAATTCCATGTAATTACTCATGTAAATTACAGTCTCTTTTTTCTCTAAATTAAGAATGGTGCTTCATAATCTTTTCTTCCAAACTTTCAGTCATATTTCATTCAAATACTTGGATATACACATACATTAAAACATATTTTAAAATAACAACTGTTTTCAACATCTTGTTTCTTATATCATGACTTAGCATTTTTAAACCAATATTTATTCCAATAAGATCATAATAAAATATTCATGAGCCCAGGTTTCTCTTTAATACCCTCAGCCTACCATGAAGGTGATTGAAGTCCTCTTCTGTATTAAAATGGGTTCTGAGAAAACAAACTGAAACCAATCATTTATGCCTGAGTGAATTTGACAATTTGTTAGTCTGCTGTCCTTTTTTGTTTAAATCATCTTTATAATTATGGCACAAACTAATTTTCTGAGTAGGTAAAAAAAGGAAGTTTGAAGTAGGAAGGCTGGGGATGGTGGAGGATGTTGGCAGGTGGAAGTTTTCCTTTACCCTGAAATTATAGGAGTAAGTAAGGATCTACTGCATCTAATATGATGCCAATAATAGTTAAAAGTACAAATACACAAGGAGGAAAAAAAAATAATTGTTTCAAGGAATACATCAAATTCACACCTTCTTAAATACTAATTACAGTCTAGAAGAATTTCAAGTTTGTGAATATCTTATGGGAAAAATAGATATCCTTAGTCATTCTCAAAGGAACATTATTGTACACTTTTAGAAGAAAACAATAACCTTGAAAAATATGATTTATGTATTAAAAAATCAGTATTCAAAGGAGTGGGATTCTTCACTTACTAATTTTGAATGCCTATAAAATCATAACAAAAAGAAAGACTATCATAAGATGTCATCTTTCTAATCCATAATTTAACATGAACAATACTATTTATATGTTTGGGGCCCAGCAGTACTAGAATCTAATAATAAATTGATTTACTTATATTTTTACAGTTTCACATTGATTTCCACACATGGTATAATAATACAGTCTGAAAGGAAATAGGGAAACAAAATAAGTTCTTTGTTCTTATCTCAACTTCAGTTTTTTTTTTTTTTTCTGTAAACAATACAATATAGCTCATAAGTTTACAGAACTTTATATCACAAAGCAGTCTATTTAAACTGCTAGTATACCTATGTTATTTGCTTACACTGGCACCAAATGATGTTAACCTGTAAAAAGCCAAAGGGAACTCCTATGGAGGAGTCAGAAAGTGACGGATGGAACTAAGAACTACTTTTATCCAATTCTTTCAAAAGAATAAAGTTAATTTCAGAAGGGTAGTGAATTGCTCAAACCCCTATATTTATAGATAAAAACTAAGAGATTATATAGTTAACTTAGAAATTAAAGTAGTACAAGAAGAGAGGGTCTTAAAAACAGCAAGATTAAAATTAAAGATAAAAATATATTCACCTCATTACAGAAACATTATTTCTCCAATTAAAAAAAAAATGTGGAGGAGATTAATCTTTGCCTTTGCGAAGGCATTTATTGACATTATTTGATTGGGGGGGGCAAGGGGAGAGTTGGGAGTCATGATCAAAGAATTCATGGAAAAGGAATAATTATTTTGGTATTTAAATGTTGGTCCTATTGATACTATAGCTTGGAAAAGCTAGCATTATGTTGCAAGCAGCACACATACATTATTTTAGATTATTTACAGACTTTGATCAAAAAGGTTTGAAATCTGACTATTGATTTTATTTTAAAAAATCTTTAAGTGGTATTTATCATCTACAATATTGTGGTCATGTGCATAAGAACCAAAAAAATAATCTGACATGGCTAAAGTGACTTTATATGGTTACTGCTGCCAGTGATGTTTAATCAATTTAAATGGCAAAGATGTTATACAGATGCATATTTAAGGATTATTACTGGATCTGTTGAGTGTACATTCCATTCCCCACCCCTATCAAAGAATACATAGATTTGAGCCATTCCTTACACAAATCAGCATAAGGTTCAGCTAGACTTATGTTTCTCCAGAGAAGTACTCATCCTCAGTATTGTATTATAATATTGGACTATATGATATCTCTGTATTATATTTCCATCTCAATTGGAAAAAAAAAACATAATTTCAGACATGCCCCTTAAAATGAAATAATAGGATTAACTGCTTTACAAAGCCCTTTCTACAGTGCTTGGCACATAATAAGAGCTTAATAAAAGCTTGTTCTCTTTAACCCCTTGCTTCCCCACAAAGATTACTTACAATACAAATAACAACATGACTTATTCATGAACATTATTTAAAATTTTTATTTTTCAGACTTACATTCAAGACTTTAAATAAAACTTTTACTCTACTAGAGTTATTCAGGAGTAATTTCACAAGAGAGTTGCTTTCAAAGAGAGTTCAGTTGGAAATGAGGACAATGCTGCTAATAATCAGTCCATTCATTTTGCTACCCTGAGGGAACACAAATAAATCAATACCTTAATAGTCAACAGATAATGAACCAAATATCCCATAGGTAATGGGCACACATACAAGGAAACATTTATAACAGAGGATAAATTTCAGTTCATTTGTTTCCCCTGGCATATTCTTCTTCCTTTTGAGCTGATTAAATAACCCTACTAAGAATTTTTCTCCTTTAGTGGTGATATCTTTTGTGCAAACTAAGTGAAATATCGTCCCCTACTGTCCAGTAATGATACATTTATTATAACAAAGTCCTTTCTGTAACCTATCAAAGTTGTGCTATTACCTGTGAACTGTGTGTGCACTACAGATTAGAAAGAATGGAATTCACTGTTGTAATTCTAATCACATATTCATTAAACTATCTATTTTCAATTAATTCAGTTTAGTCATTATCTAATTTAGTTGATTGCTATGATTTCTGGATAGTCTCAACTATCAAAATAGCTAAAAAAGAGTATAATATTTCATCTATCCTTTGTAGAATTAAGAAATATAAATTTAATTGGTAAATAAATGCATTGCATTATTTAAATTTTAGTTAGCAATTTTGTATTCCCCTTCATTCACACTCCACAAAGCTGTGTCCACTAGAAAGCCTGTCAGCCATGCATCCTTTGGATGAATAGTAAATAAGTAGAAAGGTTTACTACAATTTTAATTTTTAATTCAGATGTTATGTATTTTTTAAATATGAGAAACTTCATTATAGTTGTCAAACCTCACTATAGGAAGTAATCTTTCTTAAGAGAGAGAAAAGAGGGGAAATAGCTTAAGAGATCATAAAAAATCATTTTTCCCACTACAAGAATTATCTGTCATATTGATACCTGTTTTTTGATGAGCGAGATGGCATCAGATGGGGCTAATTTAGTTACTAGTTACTAATGCATAGTTTTCTGTGGTTTTCTCATGTCTATCACCTAAAGATTTAAAAACAAAAAAGACTCTAAATAAGTGTGTAGCATCAGGTCCAATTAGAAAGCCTAGACTAAATTCAGAGAAAACATTAAAATTACAAAAAGAGCAGGGAAAATGTCTCCCTAGATTCATTATTACCCTCTTCCTTCTTTGCAGATAATCCCATCATGATTATCTGCAAGAGAATGGAAGAAATGAAGGAATCTGGGACTCATTTTATTTGTTACAGTCAGTTTTCAAATAAAATAACTATTTCTTTCCATTTACTTTTGTTTCTGAGAAAACTATATGAAACTGTTTTATCTTCAAGACACAATGAATTTTTGCTTTTTATTGGAAAATTTGGGATGGGAGTGAGGAATGTGAATAAAAAGCAAATACATAAATCAAAATTATAGTTTTTCTCTAGTATCCCTTCTAGACTAACGTAAAAAAAAAAAAAAAAGGTTTAAGGGAAAAGATTGGAAAAAGTAATACTAGATGAAACCTTGACTAGGCACATGTCAACAAAATATACAGACAGAGAAAAATTCAATGTGGGTCACCTCTCCTGTTCTTAACAATCGATACAGATCTCAACAAAATCAATATGTTTGCAATGATGCAGTGCACTGTAGAGGGGAAAATACTGGATGTTGAATTAGGATACTTAGTTTTTATTCTGGAAATTCCACTGCTAGCAATAAACTTCAAGGAGGTCACCATGAAAAGAAAAAAGTCTATATATATGCAAATATTTGTATCAGCACCTTTTTTTCCTTTTTTTTTATTTTAATAGTTTTTATTTACCAAATATATGCATGGGTAAATTTTACAACATGGACAATTTGCAAACCTTTTGTTCTAATTTTTCCCTTCCCCCCCCCCAAGATGCCATGTTGACCAATACATGTTAAATAGGATAGAGTGTAAATTAAATACAATATATGTATACATGACCAAACAGTTGTTTTGCTGTACAAAAAGAATCGGACTTTGAAACAGTGTACAATTAACCTGTGAAGGAAATCCAAAATGAAGGCAGACAAAATTAGAGGGATTGGAAATTCTATGTAGTGGTTCATAATCATCTCCTAGAGTTCTTTTGCTGGGTATAACTAGGGTTCTTGGGTTTGTCAAATACTAGGTTATTAGAGATATTGATTATTTTGTCCTTTGGACCTAACCTATTCCACTGATCAATTAGTCTATTTCTTAGCCAATACCAAGTGGTTTTGGTAACCGCTGCTTTATAATATAATTTTAGATCTAGTACAGAGAGGCCACCTTCATTTAATTTTTTTTTTTCATTAATTCCCTTGAAATTCTTGACCTTTTGTTTTTCCATATGAACATTGTTATTTTTTTTTAGGTCATTAAAATAGTTTTTTAAGATACCAACTTTTGGGATAAGAATTCATTATTTGAAAAAGACTGTTGGGAAAACTGGAAATTAGTATGGCAGAAATTAGATATGGACCCACACAACACTATATACCAAGATAAGATCAAGATGGGTCCATGATTTAGGCATAAAGAATGAGATCATAAATAGATTAGAGGAACATAGGACAGCAAGGATTTTGCTTATCCTGACAAGGACTTATTCAGAGACCTTCAGAGGAGTTAGCCACAGAGGAAAAGAGTTTATAGATCTCCTCCCAGAGAAGGATTATTATTGAGCAAATGACCAGACCCTCACAATTCAAGAACTTTACATACTTCTCAGACATGTTGAGGAGGAATGAATTTATGACAAAATGAGAACTAGAGATCATTATTGATCACAAAATAGAAGATTTTGATTACACCAAATTAAAAAGCTTTTGTGCAAACAAAACTAATGCAAAAAAGAATAGAAGGGAAGTAACAAATTGGGAAAATATTTTTACAGTTAAAGGTTCTGATAAAGGCCTCATTTCCAAAATATATAGAGAACAGACTCTAATTTATAAGAAATCAAACCATTCTCCAACTGATAAATAGTCAAGGAAATGAACAGACAATTTTCAGATGATGAAATTGAAACTATTTCCACTTATATGAAAGAGTGTTCCAAATCACTACTGATCAGAAAAATGCAAATTAAGACAACTTTGAGATTCCACTACACACCTGTCAGATTAGCTAAGATGACAGGAAAAAATAATGATGAATGTTGGAGAGGATGTGGGAAAACTGGGATACTGATGCATTGTTGGTGGTGAAAGAATCCAGCCATTCAGGAGAGCAATTTGGAACTATACCCAAAAAGTTATCAAACTGTGCATATCCTTTGATCCAGCAGTGCTACTTTGGGCTTATATCCCAAAGAAATACTAAAGAAGAGAAAGGGATCTGTATGTGCCAAAATGTTTGTGGCAGCTCTTTTTGTAGTGGCTAGAAACTGGAAGATGAATGGATGTCCATCAATTGGAGAATGGTTGGGGAAATTATGGTATATGAATGTTATGGAATATTATTGCTCTGTAAGAAATAACCAGCAGGATGATACAGAGAGGCTGGGAGAAACTTACATGAACTGATGCTGAGTGAAATGAGCAGAACCAGAAGACACTGTATGAGGCTGTATTCTGATGGAAGTGGATATCTTCAATATAGAGAAGATCCAACTCAGTTCCACTTGATCAATGATGGACAGAAACAGCTACACCCAGAGAGGGAACACTGGGAAAGGAGTATAAAATGTTTGCACTATTGTCTTTCTATCTAGGTTACTTATACCTTCGGAATCCAATTCTTATCGTGTAACAAGAAATTTGGTTTTACACACATATATTATATCTAGGATATACTGTAACATTTAACATGTATGGAATTGCCGGTCATCTAGGGAAGGGAGTAGGTGAAGGGAGTAGAGGGAGGGAGGGGAAATTTTGGAAAAGTGAATACAAGGGACAATGTTGTAAAAAACATTACTCATGCAGATGTACTGTCAAAAAAAATAATTATAAAATTAGTATAAAAATAAAAAATAAAATAAAATAAATATTTTTTTAGGAGTCTGATTGATAAGAATGCTGATGATTTATGTGGATTTATTTTGTATCCTGCAACTTTGCTAAAGGTGTGGATTATTTCTAATAGCTTTTTACTTGAATCTTTGGGGTTCTCTACGTATACCATCATATCATCAACAAAGAGTGATAATTTGGTTTCCACATTACCTACTTTAATTCCTTTAATCTCTTTCTCCACTCTTATTGCCAAAGCTAACATTTCTGATACAGTTTCGAATAGTAATAGTGATAGTGGACAACCTTGTTTCACCTCTGATCTTAATGGGAATGGTTGCAATCTTTCCCATTACATATAATGCTTATGGATGGTTTTAAATAGATGCTACTGAATATTTTAAGGAAAAGTCCATTTATTCCTATACTCTTAAGTATTTTTAATAGAAATGGATGTTGGATTTTATTAAATGATTTTTTTGCATTTATTGAGATGATCATGTGATTTTTGTTAATTTGATTATTAATATGGCCAATTATACTGATAGTTTTCCTAATATTGAACCACCCTGCATTCCTGATATAAATCCTACTTGATCATGATGTATTATCCTGGGGATGATTTTCTGCAGTCTTTTTGCTAATATCTTATTTAAGATTTTAACATCAATATTCATTAGGGAGATTGGTCTCCATTTTCAATCTACCTGATTTGGGTATCAATACCATGTCTGTGCCATAAAAGGAATTTGGTAGGTCTCCTTCATTCCCTATTTTTTCAAATAATTTATACAACATTTATATAACATGTTTGGTAGAATTCACCTGTGAATCCATCTGGTTCTGGAGATTTTCTTAGGGAGTTGATTAATAGCTTGCTCTATTTCTTTTTCTGAAATGGGACTATTTAAGCAATTTACTTCTTCCTCTGTTAATCTGGAAAGCCTATATTTTTTGGAGGTAGTCCTCCATATCAGTTAGGTTATCAAATTTATTGGCATAAAGTTGGGCAAAGTAACTCCTTATTTTTTCTCTAATTTCCTCCTCATTGGTAGACAGTTCCCTCTTTTCATTTTTAAGACTAACAATTTGATTATCCTCTCTCTTTTTTCTAATCAGATTTACCAAAGGTTTACCTATTTTCTTGTTTTTTTTTCATAATATCAATTCTTAGTTGTATTTATTAGTTCAATACTATTTTTACTTTTAATATTATTAATTTCTCCTTTTAATTTTAATTTTAATTTTTAAAATTCAGTTTAGTATTTGATTGGGGGGGTTTAATTTGATCTTTTTGTAGCTTTTTAAGTTGCAAACCCAATTCATTGATCTTCTCTTTCTCTATTTTCTTCAAGTAAGCCTCCAAAGATATAAAATTTCCTGTTATTATCGCTTTAGCTGCATTCTATAAATTTTGGTATGATGTCTCATTATTAATTGTGTCTATAATTTGCTGCAACCCAATCATTCTTTAAGATGAGATTACTTAGTTTCCAATTACTTTTTGATCTATTTACCCCTAACTTTTTGTTGAATGTAGTTTTTATTGCATCATGATCTGAAAAGAAAGCCTTTACTATTTCTGCCTTACTGCATTTAATTTTAAGATCTTTATGTCCTAATATATGGTCAATTTTTGTATAGGTTCCATGAACTGCTGAGAAGAAAGTATGTCACAGATATGGTACTGATATCTAAGCCAGGTAGATAGAAAACTGAGAAAGAAAACTATAGACCAATTTCCTTATTGAATATTGATGGTAAAATATTAAATAAGATATTAGCAAAAAGAATTCAGAAAATCATCCCCAGGATAATACACTATGATCAAGTAGGATTTATACCAGGAAGGCAGGGCTAATTTAATATTAGGAAAACTATTAATATAATTGACCATATTAATAATCAAATTAATAAAAACTATATGATCATCTCAATAGATGCAGAAAAAGCATTTGATAAAATCCAACATCCAATCCTACTAAAAACGCTTGAGAGTATAGGAATAAATGAGCTATTCCTTAGAATGATCAAGAACATATATTTACAACCGTCAGGAAGCATAATATGCAATAGAGATAAACTGAAACCTTTTGCAGTAAGATCAGAAGTGAAACAAGGTTGCCCACTATCACCATTACTATTCAATATTGTACTAGAAACTCTAGCCTCGGCAATAAAAGCCAAGAAAGAGATTCAAGGAATTAGAGTAGGAAATGAGGAAATCAAATTATCACTTTTCACAGATGACATGATGGTATACTTAGAGAACCCCAAAGACTCTGCTAAAAAGCTATTAGAAATAATTCAGAATTTTAGCAAAGTGGCAGGATACAAAATAAATCCACATAAATCCTCAGCATTTTTATATATCACCAACAAAATGCAACAGCAAGAGATATAAAGAGAAATTCCATTCCAAACAAATGTTAAGAGTATAAAATATTTGGTAATCCATCTACCAAAGAATAGTCAGGAATTATATGAGAAAAATTACAAAACGCTTGCCAAAAAAATAAAGTCAGATTTAAATAATTGGAAAGACAGTGCTTTTGGATAGGCCGAGCGAATATAATAAAGATGACAATACTCCCCAAACTAATCTATTTATTTAGTACAATGCCAATCAGACTTCCAAGAAACTATTTTAATGACCTAGAAAAAATAACAACAAAATTCATATGGAAGAATAAAAGGTCGAGAATTGCAAGGGAACTAATGAAAAAAAAGTCTGATGAAGGTGGTCTAGGTGTACCTGATCTAAAGCTGTATTATATAGCAGGAGTCATCAAAACCATTTGGTATTGGCTAAGAAATAAACCAGTCAATCAGTGGAACAGATTAGGTGCAAAGGACAAAAAAGGGTACAACTATAGCAATCTAGTGTTTGATAAACCCAAAGTTACCCAAATTTGGGATAAAAATTCATTATTTGAAAAAACTGTTGGGAAAACTGGAAATCAGTATGGCAGAAATTAGATATGGATCCACACTTAACATCATATACCAAGATAAGATCAAAATGGGTCCATGATTTAGGCATAAAGAATGAGATCATAAATAGATTAGAGGAACAGAGAATAGTCTACCTTTCAGAACTGTGGATGAGGAAGGAATGTATGACCAGAGGAGAACTAGAGATCATTATTTATCACAAAATAGAAGATTTTGATTACACCAAACTAAAAAGTTTCTGTACAAACAATACTAATGCAAACAAGATTAGAAGGGAAGTAACAAACTGGGAAAATATTTTTATAGTTAAAGGTTCTGATAAAAGTCTCATTTCCAAAATATATAGAGAACTGACTCTAATTTATAAGAAATCAAACCGTTCTCCAATTGATAAATGGTCAAAGGATATGAACAGACAATTCTCAGATGATGAAATTGAAATTGTATCCATTCATATGAAAGAGTATTCCAAATCACTACTGATCAGAGAAATGCAAATTAAGACAACTCTGAGGTCTCATTACACACCTGTCAGATTGGCTAAGATGACTGGAACGAATAACGATGAATGTTGGAGGGGATGTGGGAAAACTGGGACACTGATGCATTGTTGGTGGAGTTGTGAAAGAATCCAACCATTCTGGAGAGTAATCTGGAATTATGCCCAAAAAGTTATCAAAATGTGCATACCCTTTGACCCAGCCATACTACTACTGGGCTTACATCCCAAGGAAATACTAAAGAAGGGAAAGGGACCTGTATGTGCCAAAATGTTCATGGCAGCTCTTTTCATAATGGCTAGAAACTGGAAGATGAATGGATGTCCATCAATTGGAGAATGGTTGGGTAAATTATGGTATATGAAGGTTATGAAATATTATTGCTGTGTAAGAAATGACCAGTAGGAGTAGTACAGAGAGGCTTGGAGATACTTACATCAACTGATGCTGAGTGAAATGAATAGAACCAGAACATCGCTGTACACTTCAATGTTTTATGAAGATTTATTCTGATGGAAGTGGATATCTTCAATGTAAAGATCCAACTCACTTCCAGTTGATCAATGATGGACAGAAACAACTACACCCAGAGAAGGAACACTGGGAAGTGAATGTAAATTGTTAGCACTACTGTCTATCTACCCAGGTTACTTACACCTGTGGAATCCAATACTTAACATGCAACAAGAAAATGGGATTTACACACATATATTGTATCTAGGTTATATTGTAACACATGTAAAATGTATGGGATTGCTTGTCATCTAGGGGAGGGAGAAGAGGGAGGGAGGGGATAATTTGGAAAAATGAATACAAGGGATAATGTTATAAAAAAAATTACTCATCCATATGTACTTTAAAAAAATTATAAATAAAATTTAAAAAAATTTAAAAAAGCTATTAGCCTCTCAAAATGCTTTGAAAAGCATCAGTTTCATAGAAAAATGCTTCCAAGGCTTTTCCCAGTGGCAAGATAATTTTATATGTTTATAAATACATGCATATTTGTTTTGAATGATATATAATATATTGATATATATTATATATACATGCATTTATTTATGTATGTATACATTTAACTGAAATATACACTGAGTATTGAAACCCTTCGTCTCTGTATGTGTGTATATACACACATATATTAATTATGTATATATATGTATGTATATATATACATATACATATATATACATATACATATACATATATATATATATGTATATGTATCTGTATATGTATATATTGAAGCCATTCCTTTCAGTGTTTTACTCAAAATCCATCAATCAAAGCAATGTCATTTTCAAAAAAAAAAAAAGAAACATATGAAATTCATCTGTTTCATTAAATGTCCATCTTCTTCCATGGAAGAAAATGCTCAATTTAGGTGGGTAGTTTATTCTTGGCTGCATTCCAAGTTATTTTGCCTTTCAGAGTATCAGATTCCAGGCCCTTCGATACTTTAATGTAGAGTGAGCCAGATCTTGAGTGACCCTTATTGTGGCACCTTGGTATTTGAATTGTTTTTTCCTGGCTGCTTCAAATATTTTTCCTTAGTCTGATAGTTCTGAACTTTGGCCAGAATTTCCCATGGAGTTTTTTTTTTTTTTTTTTTTTTGTTTTTGGGGGGTATTTTTCAGAAAGTGTTTGATGAATTCTTCCAATGCCTATTTTACCTTCTGGTTCTATTATCTCTGGACAGTTTTCTTTGATGATTTCCTGTAAAATAGTATCTAGGCTCTTTTTTTTCATCATAATTTTTGGGACATCCAATAATCTTCAGATTATCTCTCCTAGCTCTATTTTCCAAGTTTGTTGTTTTGGCAAGTAGATAGCTGACATTTTTCTCCAAATTTTCAATTTTTTTTTGGTTTTGCTTGACTGATTCTTGGTGTTTCAGTGAATCATTCATTGCTATTTGTTCAGTTCTGAATTTTAATGAGTTATGTTCATCATTTGCTTTTTTAACTTCTTTTTTCTATGTATCCAATTGAGTTTTTAAATGAGTTGTTTTGCTCTATGGATTTTTTTTTCCATTTCACTAAATTTATTTTTTAGTGAGTTATTTTCTTTTTCCAATTCACAAATCCTATTTTCTTGGGAATTCTTCATCTTTTCCAATTCACAGATCCTACTTTTCTGTGATTTCTTTACCTTTTCCAATTTCTTAATCCTGTTTCCCTGCACTTCCTGTGAATTTTTTACCTTTTCTAATTCACATTTCAGGAAGTTATTTACCTTTTCTAATTCACATTTCAGGATATTGTTATTCTCTAGCAAAACTTCTCTTTCCTTTCCCCATTTTTCTTCTAATTCTCTCTTCAGATTTTTAATAGTTTCTTCTAGGAGAGCATTATTTGGGGTAATGTCTGCAGGCTGTCTGCTATTAGTCTCCTCAGGTTTGGAAACCTGCTCTTTTTCTCCATAGAAGCTGTCAATCATTTTCTTCATTTTTTTGCTCATTTTTTTTAAAGCCTTCAGGATCTGCCTCCAGTGCAAGGGAAATTACCAGCTTCCTCTGCAAAGCAAGGATGGGTTTATGGACAGTATTTGTCCTCTTAATCAGCTGCAAGGAATGGCTGAGCTGTGAAGTGAGTATGCCTGGGTATCACAGGCCAGGCTGTGTAAGTGCCCTGAGAGGAGCCCCACTGTGAGGATTAGTGACCACCTTGGGACTAGAGGTTAAGGAGCAAAAGTATCACTGCCTCCCCACAAACGCGTGCTTTGAGTATTAGCAGTCATCCTATCCCTCACCACACTGGAAGTGTCTCTGCCTGGGAAGCACAGTCAAGCTAAGCCACTCACTATGAAGATGAGAGGCTGCCCTGGGCTGTGCCCCTGCTGTGTGTGACTGTCCCCCACCATGAGCCCTAGCTGCAGAATGCTGTGAAGAGCTGTGTTATGGTCTGCGCTGAGTCACTTCCAGTCCTGGGTGGACACACCCAGATCCTCTTAGGCTCTGGCATCCCTCAGAGTACCCACTACCCTAGGCTCCAACTTCTTTACTTGTTCACTACTCCACCACCAAAGCAAAGCAATCAAGCTACATCAGAGAGCTCTATGTAAGCCTTCCAACCACAGAAGCCACCCAGCTCACATTTCTATCCCTGCTCTGCACTGGTCTATTCCAATCACCTCAGGTCAAACCTTTTCTGGTGATATTCCAGATTCTCTTCCACTGGTAAGTTTTTGTGTTTCCAATCTTCATGGGTTTTACCATTCAAGTGATGTTTTTGAGGCTGAATTAAATAGTTGGTAGAAAGGAAATTAGAGAGCTTAGAAAGTTCCATCTAGCTTTTCTGCAATCTTGGCTCCACCTCTCCAGCACTTTTATTGTAGTAAAAGAATTGAAAAAGTTAGATGTCAATTGATTGGATAATGACTAAAAAAAGTCACATTGAATGTAAAGGAAGAAACAATAAATGTGAGGAATACAGAAAGGCATGGGAAGACATCTGAATGGATGCAAAGTAAGCTAAAAAATATATGTCCAACCTGAGTTCTCACCTAGTAATCCTAACATAAATAGAAAGCTAAATAGAAATGGGAAGAACAATGACCACAAAATAATGAAAGAATAATTATCACCTACAATCATCCTAGTAGCTATAAAATTATAAAGAACAATCTTAGCTAAAAAGAAAAGACATGAGAAGGAAGGAAACAAATGTTTATTAATAATATTTATGCCAGATTTGTGCTGTTTTACCAATATTATCTCATTTGAATCCCACAAAAACCATGGGAGGTAGGTTGTTTTATAATTCTCGTTGTATTGAGGCAGATAGGGATATGCCTGGGATTTCACAATTAGTAATTTCCTCAGGCCATATTTGAACTCAATTTTTCTAGACTCTACACCATAGACTGCTCCATAAGCTACCTCAAGACTTCTACCCCTTTTTCATTTGTAAAGATTGGGGATCCATGAATTTGAAACACTCCATATAGCATGATATTTTTTCTAACTGTTCTTATTTTCTCTTTTTAAAAATATATTTGTATGTAATAGCTTTCTAGGAGGAAAAGGGGGAGTAATATATAGAGAAATCTAGAAAATGTAAGAGTTTGGAGACTAATTTAAGAAATCTGTCTTTAAAAAAAACTAGTAATTTTTGTATCCTAAATCCCAGTTCTGTAGAATAAATGTAGAGCTAATTTTATAACTGCAATTATCTGGACTTTAATCCTCTATGTAACACTATCTTCAATGTGTGACATTGAATCAATCACTAAATTTCTTTTTTTGCCACAGTTTACTCATTTGTATCAAAGAAGAGTTAAGCTTGATGGCTTCTGAGTGTCTTTGCACTAAATTTATGATCTTTAGTCACTTTACCTCGTTGGGCCTTCATTTTCTCATTTATAAGATGAAGGAGGGAAAGGTTATACTGAATATGATTTTGAAGAACTCTTTATGATTTAAACTTTATTATCTACATTCATATTCTGCATAAAAATAGTACCATTCATAAACTCTGTCATGATTGTTATAACTGTCATCCTTAACCCTTAAAAATTCCATAAAAAAGCACAGCTCCCTAAGATGAATAGCAAGAATGTTTCCAAATATAGTAGGTTAGTGAAGGTAGAGTCTTTGCAAAATTTCCTTGAGAACCTTATATCAGATAAATTATTACAGTGCTCTATAATTAAGTTCCCTAAAACAATGTTTTTGTTGTTACCATTGCTCACAAATCTTCACTCGTTTCATATAACCTAGATTCCTCAAACTAAATGTTAAAGCCTTCCTTAATCCAGGTTCATATTACATATAAAAATTTATTATCTCTGCCTGATATACTATTTTAATAGGATTTTATTTTACTTTTTTCCAATTATATGTAAGAATAATTTCTAACATTAATTTTTATAAAATTTTGAGTTTCGTAGTTTTCTCCCTTCATCTCCCCCTGAACTCTTCCTAAAATAGTAAACAATTTGATACATGTGCAAACTTGTAAAACACATTTCCATATTAGTTATAGTTGTAAAAGAAGAAATAGACCAAAATGAGAAAAAAAAATAAAAATAGTATCTTTTAATCTTCATTCAGAGTCCACCAGTTCTTTTCTAAATGTAGATAACATTTTCCATCATGAGTTCTTTGTAATTATCTTGGATCATTGTATTTCTTTTTTCCCAAATTTTTTTTTATTAAAGTTTTTTTTTTTTTTTATAACTTTTTATTTACAAGATATATACATGGGGTTTTTGATTTCCTTCACAGGCTAATTGTACACTATTTCAAAGTCCGATTCTTTTTGTACAGCAAAACAACTGTTTGGACATGTATACATATATTATATTTAATTTATACTTTAACATATTTAACATGTATTGGTCAACCTGCCATCTGGGGTGGGGGGAAGGAGGGGAAAAAATTAGAACAAAAGGTTTGGCAACTGTCAATGCTGTAAAATTACCCATACATATATCTGGTAAATAAAAACTATATAAAAAAAGATATATGCATGGGTAATTTTTCAGTATTGACAGTTGCCAAATCTTTTTTTCCAGTTTTTCCCTCCTTCCCCCCCTCCCTTCTCCCAGATGACAGGTAGACCAATACATGTAATATATGTTAAAGTATATGTTAAATGCAATATATGTATACATGACCATATACTTATTTTGCTGCAAAAAAGAATCAAACTTTGAAAGAAAATGAAAAATGCAGGCAAACAAAAATAGAGGGATTGGAAATTCTATGTACTGGTTCATAGTAATTTCCCAGAGTTCTTTCTTTGGGTGTAGCTGGTCAATTCATTACTATTCTATTGGAGGTGATTTATTTCATCTCATTGTTGAAGAGGGCCTCATCTATCAGAATTGATCACCATATAGTATTGTTGTTGAAGTATACAATGATCTCCTGGTCCTGCTCATTTCACTCAGCATCGGTTCATGCAAGTCTCTCCAGGCCTTTCTGAAATCATCCTGTTGGTCATTTCTTACAGAACAATAATATTCCATAATATTCATATACCATAATTTGTTCAGCCATTCCCCAATTGATGGACATCTACTCAGTTTCCAGCATCTGGCCACCACAAAGAGGGCTGCCACAAACATTCTTGCACATACAGGTCCCTTTCTTGTCTTTAAAATGTCTTTCGGATATGAGTCCAGTAGTAAGACTGTTGGATCAAAGAGTATGCACAGTTTGATAACTCTTTGAGCATACTTTCAAATTGCTCTCCAGAATGGCTGGATGTATTCACAATGTATTAGTGTTCCAATTTTCCCACATCCCCTCCAACATTCTGCATTGTCTTTCCCTGTCATTCCAGCCAATCTGACAGATGTGTAGTGGTATCTCAGATTTGTCTTAATTTTCATTTCTCAGATTAATGACTTGGAGCATCTTTTAATATGGTTTGAAATAGTTTCAATTTCTTTGAGAATCATCTGTTCATATCATTTGACCATTTATCAATTGGAAAATGACTTGATTTCTTATAAATTAGAGTCAATTCTCTATATATTTTGGAAATGGAGCCTTTATCAGAACCTTTGACTGTAAAAATGTTTCCAGGTTTATTGCTTCCCTTCTAATCTTGTCGACATTAATTTTGTTTGTACAAAAACTTTTCAATTTGATTTAAACTAATGTTTCTATTTTGTGATCAATAATGATCTCTACTTCTTCTTTGGTCATGAATTCCTTCCTCTTCCACAGGTCTGAGAGGTAAAGTATCCTATGTTCTTCTAATTTATTTATAATCTCATTCTTTATGCCTAGGTCATGAACCCAATGTTTTATAATATAATTTTAAATATGGTAGGTCACTGTCATTTGATTTTTTTTTTGTTTTTTGTTTTTGCATGTGAACTTTGTTTTATTTTTTCTAGGTCATTAAAATAGTTTTCGGGAGTCTGAGTGGTATAGAGCTAAATAAATAGATTAGTTTAGGTAGTATTGTCATCTTTATTATACTTTCTTGCCCTATCCAAGATCATTTAATATTTTTCCAATTGGTTAGATCTGATTTTATTTGCGTGAAAAAATTTTTGTAGTTTTGCTCATATACTTTCTCATTTTCCCTTGGCAGATAGATTCCCTAATAGTTTATATTATCGGTAGTTACTTTAAATGGAATTTCTCTTTGCAACTCTAACTGTTGGATTTTGTTAGTGATATATAAGAATGATGATGACTTAACGTGGGTTTGTTTTGTATCCTGCAACTTTGTTAAAGGTTTGCATTATTTCTAATAGCTTTTTAGTAGAATCTCTGGGGTTTTCTAAGTATACCATCATATCATCAGCAAAGAGGGATAATTTGGTTTCCTCATTACCTACTCTAATTCCTTTAATCTCTTTCTCAACTCTTATTGTGAAAGCCAGCATTTCTAATACAATACTGAATAGTAATGGTGATAGTGGGCAACCTAGTTTAACTCCTGATCTTATTGGGAGTGGTTACAGTTTATCCACATAACATATGATACTTACTGATGGATTTAAATAGATGCTACTGAATATTTTAAGGAAAAGTCCATTTATTCCTATACTCTTAAGTATTTTTTAATAGAAATGGATGTTGGATTTTATCAAATGATTTTTTTGCATCTATTGAGATGATCATATTTTTTTTTGGTAATTTGGTTATTGATATGGTCAATTAATAGTTTTCCTAATATTGAACCAGCTCTGCATTCCTGGTAAAAATCCTACTTGGTCATGGTGTATTATCCTGGGGATGATTTTGTGTAGCATTTTTACTAATATATTTTTATCATCATTATTCATTAGGGAGATTGGTCTATAATTTTCTTTCTGTTTTCAACCTACCTGGTTTAGGTATCATTGCCATGTGTGTGTCATAAAAGGAATTTGGTAGCACTCCTTCATTCCCTATTTGTTCAAATAGTTTATATAACATTGGGGCTAATAGTTCTTTTTAAAAATATTTTAATAGTTTTTATTTACCAGATATATGCATGGGTAATTTTACAACATTGACAATTGCCAAAAATTTTGTTCTAATTTCCTCTCCCCCCTCCCCAGATGGCAGGTTAACCAATACATGCTAAATATGTAAAGTATAAATTAAATACAATATATGTATACATGTCCAAACAGTTGTTTTACTGTACAAAAAGAATCGGACTTTGAAATAGTGTACAATAAACCTGTGAAGGAAATCCAAAATGCAGGCAGACAAAATTAGAGGGATTGGGAATTCTATGTGGTTCATAGTTATCTCCTAGAGTTCTTTTTCTGGGTGTAGCTGGTTCAGTTCATTACTGCTGTATTGGACCTGATTTGGTTCATCTTATTTTTGAAAATGACCACATCCATCAGAATTGATCATCATATAGTATTGTTGTTGAAGTATACAATGATCTGATGTCTTATCATTGTCAGTATTTTGAGTGAAATTATTAATTGTGTCTATAATTTGCTATTTCACCCAATCATTCTTTAAGATGAGATTATAGAGTTTCCAAAAATTTTTTGATCTATTTACCCCTAATTTTTTTTACTAAATGTAGTTTTTATTGCATCATGATCTGAAAAGAAAGCATTTACTATTTCCACCTTCCTGCATTTAATTTTGAGGTCTTTATGTCCTAACATATGGTCAATTTTTGTGTATGTTCCATGAACTACTGAGAAGAAAGTATACTCCTTTCTATCACCATTCAGTTTTCTCCAATAATCTATCATACCTATTTTTTCTAATATTCTATTTACCTCTTTAATTTCTTTCTTATTTGTTTTGTGGTTTGATTTATCTAATTCTGATAGTGTAAGTTTGAGTTTTCCCACTATTATAGTTTTGCTGACTATTTCTTCTTGCAATTCTCTTAACTTCTCCTTTAGGAAGTTAGATGCTATACCACTTGGTGCATATATGTTTAGTATTGAAATTACTTCATTGTCTATGCTACCCTTTTAGCAGGATATAGTTTCTTTCCTTATCTCTTTTAATTAGATCAATTTTTGCTTTTCCTTGATCTGAGATAAGGATGACTACCCCTGTTTCTTTTTTGTTTTTGTTTTTGTTTTTTACTTCATCTGAAGCATAGTAGATTCTGCTCCAGCCTTTTACCTTTACTCTGTATGTATCTGCCTCCTTTGAATGTGTTTCCTATAAACAACATATTATAGGGTTCTGGCTTTTGATCCAGTCTGCTATCTGCCTCCACTTTATGGGAAAATTCATCCCATTGACATTTACTGTTAAAATTACTAATGCTGTATTTCCTGCTATCTTATTATCCCTAGATTATGTTTTTTTTTTTTTTTTAACCCCGCCTTCCCCTCTACTCCAGTATTAAACTTATGGGCACCACTTGCTCATCCAGCTCTCTCTCTTTAGAATCCCTCCTACTGCCTTTGAATCCCTTCACCTTTCTTGTACCTTTACCTTATTTCTCTTTTCTTTTTTCCTTTTCCTCTCCCAAATGAGAGAGATGAGAGAAGTTTCTTTGAAAAACAAATATGTCAATTATTTTCTCTTTGAGCCAAATCTGATGAGAGTAAGATTTATACAATGTTCGTCCATATCTCTAAATTCCCTCAGATATGATAGGGTTTACCTTTGCCTCTGTGGGGTGTAGTTTCCCTCTTTTAATCTCCCTTTTTCCCTTTTTCTGATACTATTCCCTTTCCATTTTTACTTCCCTTTTTTAAATGTAATATCAGTAAAATCAAATTATACATGCATTCTTTATGTATATCCATAACAGAAATATAGTTCTAAAGAGTTTTTTTTTTTTTTTAACCTTTTCTTCTTCTTTTGAGTCCTATAGTTAGAGGTCAATTTTTTTTTATTTAGTTCTGTTTTTTTTTTCCTTAAAAACAAATGGAATTCATCTGTTTCATTAAATGTCTATCTTCTTCCCTGGGAAAAAAAAAATGTTCAACTTAGCTGGGTATTTTATTCTTGAGTGATCCTTATTGTGGATCCTCAGTATTTGAATTGTTTTTTTCTGGCTGCTTGTAATATTTTTTTCCTTAGTCTAATAGTTCTAAAGTTTAGCCACAATATTCTTTGGAGTTTTTCTTTTAGGGACTTTTTCAGAAGGTGTTTGATTAATTCTTTCAATGCCTATTTTACCTTCTGATTCTATTTCATCTGGGCTGTTCTCTTTGATGATTTTCTGTAAATAGTATCTAGGCTCTTTTTCATCTTCATTTTCAGGAAGTCCAATAATCCACAGATTATATCTTCTAGATCTATTTTCCAGGTCTGTTGTTTTTCCAAGTAGATATTTAACATTTTTTTCTGCTTTTTCTTTTTCTTTTTTTCTTTTCTTTTTTTTTTTTTTTTTTTTTTTTTTGGTTTTGCTTGACTGATTCTTGATGTCTCAATGAGTCATTCATTTCTAATTGTTCAGTTCTGATTTTTAATGAGTTATTTTCTTCATTAGCTTTTTTTTAAACTTCTTTTTGTATATGTCCAATTGAGTTTTTAAATGAGTTGTTTTGCTCTATGGAATTTTTTTCCATTTCACTAATTTTTTTTTTTTTTTTTACTGTTATTTTCTTTTTTTGCAATTCACAAATCCTACTTTCTTGAGCGTTCTTTATTTTTTTTTCAAATTCACAAATTCTACTTTCTTTGGAGTTCTTTATCTTTTCCAATTCACAAATCCTACTTTACTGGGAGTTCTTTACCTTTTCCAATTCACAAATTCTGTTTCTCTGTACTTCCTGGGAGTTCTTTACCTTTTCCAATTAACAAATTATTTTTCCTGTACTTTCTGGGAGTTTTTTACCTTTTCCAATTCACATTTAAGGAAGTTGTTAATCTCTTGCATAACTTTTCTTTCCTTTCCCCATTTTTCTTCTAGCCCTTTTTAAAGATTTTTATAGTTTCTTCTAGGAGAGCCTTGTGTGATGAAGACCAGGTTACATTCCCCTTTGGGGTTTGTCTGGAGATTCTCTGCTATTAGTCTGCTGGGGGTTGAAAACCTGTTCTCTTTCTGTATAGAAGCTATCAATGCCATATTTGGCTTTTTTACTCATTTTTAGAGGCCTTATGGTTTGTCTTCAGGGCAAGGAGGTTACCAGCTTCCTCTGCAATGCAGGAATAGGTATATGGATAGTAGATGACTTGCAAACATGCTGCAAAGAGTGGCCAAGCTATGGAAGTGCCCTGGGAAAAGCTCTGCACCAGAAGTGTCTCTGCCCTGGGTTGCACAAGCCAGCTGGGGATGTGCCCAGCAGTGTGGATTAGGGAGTGCCCTGGGACTAGAGGCTGAGCAGCAAAAGTCACTTCCCCAGTCAGTACCCACTGTGGGGAGTAGCATTTGCCCTGGGAAGATCCCAGAACCTGACTGGAAGTGTCTCTCCCCTGGGGAGCCAGTCACACTGGCAAAGTTCTATTGCTCCAGCCTGAACCTCACCTCCACGCAGAGTTTTTGTGAATTTTACCAGTCAAGCACTATTTTTGATGCTGAATTTGGTAATTAGTATTGAGGGTATGAGAGGGGTTTAGAATGTTGCATGTGTCTTTTGTGCCATCTTGGCTCTGCCCCCCTATACTAAGTTAATGAACATACTAAGCAAGAATGCTTATTCTTGCATCTGAGAAGACCCTTGATCAGTATATTTGTCACCATCCATAGATCCTTCTTGCAGTCTTTCTACCTATCTCATTTAAAGGTCTAGTTTAACGTTCATCTTATCTGTGAGAGATCCCTTAATTCTTCTATCCAGCATTAGTCCTTCTTTTAAACCACAGAACAAATTAGAAGGGAAGAAAATCATTCAGGAGAAACATAAGCTTTATAATATTAACTTAAACTTAGTCTTACTGTTTGGCACTACTTTCAGTGTTCTGAGAGTCTGACTTAAAAAATTTAAAAATTAATTTGGATACTTAGTCATGTAAAAACATAGAATTTCAGAAGGCTAGAACTAGAAGGGACTTCAGAGATATATTACCTCATCTAATTCTTTTTGTTTTTCAAAACTACTGGAATTTTATTTGCATTAAGGGTTATGACTTGCAACCAAAGACATTGATAGGACCAGATGAATTTTGATTCCATCAGTTCTTTCTCTGGAAGTAGACAACCTTTTTTCTTCTTAAGTCTTTGGAATTTCCTTGCATCATTGTATTACTGAAAAAAGCTAACTCATTCACAATTGATCATGTTGTTAATGTGAGTACATTGTTCTTCTGGTTCTGGTCACTTCACTTTGCATCTGTTCATGTAGGATTTCCATATTATTTTTTGCTGTTGTTATTGTTTTTGTTTTCCTGAAACCAACCTGTTCATGATTTCATAGAGCACAGCAGTATTCTGTCATAATTATATAACACAATTTACTCAGCCATTCCTTAAATAATGAGCATCCTTTTCATTTCCAATTGTTTTACCATCACAAGAAGAGCTACATTAAATATTTTTTGTACATATACAATAACTCTATTTTGGGATACAGATCTTTTGGTGGTATTGATATGTCAAAGGGTATGCACAGTTTTATATTCTTTTGAACATAACTTTGCTTAATTTCCCAAAATGGATGGATCAGTTTACAACTCTAGCAACTATGATTTAGTGTTCTGATTTTTTCCACAACCCTCCAGAATTTGTCTTTTTTTTTCTTTTCTGAAATATTAGCCACCCTGAAAAGTGTGAGTTGTTTTCATTTGTGTTTCTCTAATCACTAATGAATTAGAACATGTTCTCACATGACTAAACATGGATTTTATTTTTTCATCTAAAAATTAAGAGTTCATATCACTCTAGGAAATGACTTGTATTCTTATAAATTTGACATAATTTTCTATATATTTGAGAAATGAGGCTTTTATTAAAAGGAATAAAACTTTTGACAATTATTACTATGTATTCCCCTCAATCCTACTTCCCCCCTTTCTATCTATCTCTCTCTTCTTTATCCTGCTTCTCTCCATAGTGCATTGTTTCTGACTACTACCTACCCTAATGCACTCTCTTTTATATCTGTCCTTTCCCTTTGTTCTTTTGTCATTTCACTATCCTTTGGGGTATGGAAAATTTCTATACTCAATTGAATTTGTGTGTGATTCCCTTTCTAAACAAATTCTGATGAGAGTTAAGGTAAAAATGTTGTCTACACTCACCATAGATCTTTTTAAAGAAATAATTTACTTCATTGTACCCTTCCCACTTCTAGTGCATCTCTTTTTTATTATACCTTAATTTTATTTTTTTCTAGATATCATCTCATTGTAATCATCCTTCTTTCTTATGTTTTAATTTTTTAAAGTATCACTTCATCATAATCAATGCACACCAATGTCAACTGCTTGTGTAGTTCTAACTGCCCTAATAATGATGAAGCACTTAGAAATAACAATTTGAATTTTACTATGTAGGAATGTAAACATTTAACCTTATTGATTATGATTACTCTTTTCTGCTTACCATTTTATGCTTCTCTTCAGTCTTATATTTTATTTTTTAAATAATAGCTTTTCATCAGTCATAATTTAAAGTCAACATTTTTATTTAGTTCTGGTCTTTCCATGAGAAATGCTTAAAAGTCTTCTATTTCATTAAATATTCATTTTATTCTTACAAATTATACTCATTTTTCCTGGAAAGAATATTTTTGGTTTAAATCCCAGCTCTTTTGATTTCTGGAATACCATGTTCTAAGCCTTCCTTATTTTAATATAGATAATGTCAAGTCTTATGTAATCCTGATAGTGGTTCCAAGCTACTTGAATTGTTTCTTTTTCCTTGCTTGATATATTTTCCCTTTCACCTAGTATCTCTGGAATTTAAACTTCCATTTTTACATTTCTTTAACCAAATTATTTTTTATGGTTATTTGATTTTGAAAATCATTTTAAGCTCTTCAAGTAACTTTTATTATACTTTTGTTTGATTGACATTTTTCTTTGAGCCTTTGCTCATAGCTGTTTGTACATTGCTGACTTCTTTTGATTTGGGGTGCTGGTTTTCCTTGCCACTGTAGTAGCTTTTAAAGTTAAGTTTTTTGTTGGTTTGCTCTTTTTTTCTGAATTATTTCTTGATTTTGAACTTTATATTAAAGTTATGTGCTGTTTACTTAAAGGTGGAAAAGCACTTTCCCAAATTTCAAGCTTTTTATGTTGTTGTTTTTATAATTAATTCTATGGATTTAGAAATTGTCAGTGCTTCCAAACTGGATGATCTGGGGAGAGATGTGGTCACTGCTCTCTTTGTCTCTATTCTGGTCCTCACCCAGGAAGCATCCCTAATTCCTTGTTATTGCAATGCATTCTACTCCTTAGGATCCCTCCTCTCTTATGAGAAGAAACTATATTGTTCTTCAAGGTCGCTGAATTCTTTAGGCCAGAAGTGGTACTATTGTTTCTTTCATTTCCTCTTAACTGAAAGTGTTCTTTTACACTTTTCTGTGATCCAGAAGTAGATATAGTCAATAGTGTTTCCAAACAGTTTTTCCTCAGGGATCCTATGCCCTCTTGACTGAAAATGCTCTTCTATGCCATTGAATTATGATCCAGAAATGCATATAAGCAATGAAATTGCCAACAAGATCTGCTCCTATATCCATTACTAGTTCAAAAATCCTCTCTATTTCCTTTTTTGGCCCCTTGCCAGGTCCCCTTATTATCTTTGGCTTGAGAACTCTTAAAGCTTCTTCTACCCCTTCTATCATCATCTCCTCTATCAATCACATGGGCTCTGGACCAGCACCCTCCCAAATGTGACAGATATCTCCAACCTCCATTCTGTCTTGGGCTAAAAGAACATCTCATTCTGACCTTTTTTAAATTCAGAATTCAATTTTAAGCATTTGAACTCACTTTCCTGACTCATTTTCAGGAATCTGTCTATTGCACCAAGTGCATGATTTTGAGGTAAGGACTATTTGTATTATCATTATCACTGTTATGCATAGGAGACAATGGAACACTAATGATTTCTCCATGATCTCAAGACCAGGAAGAATTCATAGTAAGATGAACTTTGCCCTTTCCAGATTCCAGTATTCTTTCTATTACACTTTCATATTTTCTGTTGTGTTGTAGGAGGCACTGGATAAAAATTGGTAAGGAGAAGGTCAAACTGAATTATTGAAGTGTAGAATTGGTGGAATAAAGGCTTAAGCTATCACCTCTGAGTGATGTCAACACATTTCTGTGTCCAGGCAAGGTTTGTATACCCTGCTGCATTTAAAAACAGAATTTTCTGTGGGCTATTGTTTACCAAAGGCTTTGAACTTTCCTAGTATCCAGAGAGATATTGTAAAATAAACACCCATGCTAGTAAAATATGTACATTTATAAATGCAATTTCATGTGCCCCATTACTTCCTTGAAAATTGCACTCAGAAGCATCCTCACTCTTCCTTCCCTAGATCTCCTTCTGAGATTTTTGAAATCTCTTCTTGAAATTTTTAAAAAGTTAGATTTTTGTTTGTTTTTCATTTAAAATATTTTAGATCACTTTCTATTAAATCTATATACCTGTTGAAATATTAATATTAGGCAGACACGCAGACTTGAAAGTAAATATGCATTTTGAAATATATTTATGTTTGTCCTTGTATGAAAAGCCAAGCTCTCAGGCATTTCCACTCCAAAGGATTTAAATCAGCAAGTCAGTCTCCTTGCTACACATGACAACAGAAGCAGCTGTTGGCCCACTGTGCAACCCTTATTTTCTAAGATGTACTGTGTCCCCTGAACCCTAAAGATGAGCAATTAATAAATGAGAGGAAAAACATTCATGAAAAAACAGGCAGCAAGGTCTCAAATAGAGAGGAAGGAAGGGAAATGGATGTGAGTAGGCTGGGAAGAGAGAGAAACAACTATGGCAGTGAGAAGAGAAAGTGGGGGGTGGAGAGAAAACCCAAGTAAACAAGCTGTTCTTAGCAACAGTGACATAAGTTAATTGAAAAGTTATGGGAAAATCCACACATCTTTACGATTTCACTAAGTTGGTAATAGCTCAAACTGATAGATGTGGTTGCAAACTGCTGTGATGAATCACTCCCAGCCCCCAGCCTGATGATGTTTGTGTTTGAGATGGGGACTTTGCACCCACAGCTTGATGGTACAGAAGCAATCTATTTTCATCCATCGAGATATCATGAGGGGAAAAAGTTTATAAAGCATGGGAATTTTCAAAATAAAATTTTAAAAATTGTATCTCAGGTTTGAGAAACGATTGTACCTAGAGCTGGAAATGTGAGCTCTTTTCTTATGATTATTTCTTCCCTTAGTCTTGCCTGAATTGTAATTATTAAGAATGAAACTATAGGATATATGCACATAAATTGACTTGATAATAACTGGCAATCTCTTTTCTATTGTCTCTCAGCTTCTTAAGTCATCCTACAACTCCCAAGAAATGTCATGAATACAGCATAAGGAATAATAAGCAGTATCAATTATTACACATCAATTATTACCTTTAGTGTTCAAAGAGTATGAACCATGGCAGTTATGCTTTTCTGAGCACCTACCTGGGAAGATAGTAGCCTCTGGGTCTCCTTTAGCAGCAGCATCCCTTAACTTGGACTCCTGATCCTATAATGGTTTCTGGTATTTCTATAGAAATGAGAAGGTAAATCCAAAACAGCCAGTTAGAAAGTGAAAATGTAGTCAGTTGACTGGTTGTTATATCAAATTTCATGTAAAGATAATTTGCCTTTTTTCTTTCATAAAACTTAGTGATTGAGTTTTTGGAGTTCTTTAGGCTTCATAGAATGACAGGCTTTTCATTTTAGAGCTAGCAGGATCTCAGAGGTCCCACGCCATCATTTTACAAATGAAGAAACAGTCATAAGAAATGTGAATTATTTCCCTGATGTAACAGGTGGGATACAAATATAGTCAGCTATTGAGGAGTTGCTAAATTGCACAGATGGAGTGAATTGCCATAACATGAGTACCCTCCACTGACAAAATCACAAGGCAAGGCTGGACTCAAAAAAGAGAAAAAAAATGTTATGTAAGCAATGTGTTCCAACATGTAAAATCACTGGGCCTGACTCTCCGCCCCCCCCCCAAAAAAAAAAAAAAAAAAAAAACAACAGAAGAACATTTTATGTAATTAATGGTGTCTAATATGTATTTTGGTATGTAGTAGCTAGAAGGCCAACCTTGGAGTTAGTTCAAATATTGTCTGTGAGACATATGAGCTGTATGTAATCCCTATGCCTTTTCTTAAGGCCTTAAGCCACTATTCAGAAATGCATATTCGATCAATACTTTGGTAAAAAAAAGATTTTCCCAAATGGAAGTTTCGACTACCAATGAAATTACAAGTTAAAACTCAAACAAGAAATCTTGGTCAGGAATGTGAGATGCTACAGATGTGAGTCCAAATACTCTATTTAGATTCTTCCACATTTCTAAGAGGACATATTGGCCTTCTGACACACTTTTTGCGGCCATTCAATTGTTTACTTATGCCTGACTCTGTAATATCCATTTTGTAGGTCAATTTAATAGGGGGAAAATT
Source organism: Sminthopsis crassicaudata (assembly GCF_048593235.1). Taxonomy (NCBI): domain Eukaryota; kingdom Metazoa; phylum Chordata; class Mammalia; order Dasyuromorphia; family Dasyuridae; genus Sminthopsis; species Sminthopsis crassicaudata. The sequence continues at coordinate 609,916,415 of NC_133617.1, read as the reverse complement.
TAGTCATACTTTTCTCTTCTTTAACATCACTGCAAAACATCCACTCTATATATAACTAAGGGAATTATAGTAAAGCAGAAAAAATGCTGGCTTGAGTCAGAAGACATGAATGAAAATCCAAGCTCTATATTTTGGGCAAGTTCTTTGACTTCTCTCAGCTTCAGTTTTTTCATCTATAAAAATGAGATTGGGCAAACTGTCCTGTAAGATTTCTTCTAGTATTAAATAGACTATTTTTGTAGTCTATTTAAATGAACAACAACAACAAAAAAAAAATACAGCTGTTTCTGGCTACTTGGCACCAAAAATATCCTCAAATCTTTTGCATTCTTGTCTATGAGTGTGCTTCAGTAACATACATCCCAGAAATGACCTTAAGGAATTCTGATGTCTCTGCCTTATGAGTTATTATTTTTTTTTTACAAAATTCTTTATCTTCATACTTTTGATTAACAATCTACTGTTTTTCTTAGTACTACCACTGTAAGATTACCGCCATCTGTGAACTTCACACTTTCTTTCTTCTTTCCTTCCTTCCTTCCTTTCTTTTTCCTCTTTCTTTGCTTTCTTTTTTCTTTCTCTTCATTCTTTCTTTTCTTCCTTTGTTCTTTCTTTCCCAACTTTTTTCTTTCTTTCCTGAATCTTCCAAATTTTTTTTAATTAATTTTATACTTATAACATTTTTTGACAGTACATATGCATAGGTAATTTTTTTTTGTTTATTTAATTTTTATTTTATAATTATAACTTTTTTTGACAGTAGATATGCATGGGTAATTTTTTACAACATTATCCCTTCCACTTACTTCTGTTCAGATTTTTTCCCTTCCTCCTCCAACCCTCTCCCCCAGATGGCAGGCAGTCTTATACATGTTAAATATATTACAATATATTCTAGATACAATATATGTGTGTAGAACCGAATTTCTTGTTGCACAGGAAGAATTGGATTCAGAAGGTAAAAATAACAGTTTACACTCATTTCCCAGTGTTCCTTTTCTGAATGTAGCTGATTCTGTCCATCATTAATCAATTGGAATTGGATTAGCTCTTCTCTATGTTGAAGATATCCACTTCCATAAGAATACATCCTCATACAGTATCATTGTTGAAGTGTATAATGATCCCCTAGTTCTACTCGTTTCACTCAGCATCAGTTGATGAAAGTCTCTCCAAGCCTCTCTGTATTTCTCCTGTTGGTCATTTCTTACAGAACAATAATATTCCATAACATTCATATACCATAATTTACCCAAACATTCTCTAATTGATGGGCATCCGTTAATTTTCCAGTTTCTAGCCAACACAAAAAGGGCTGTCACAAACATTTTGGCACATACAGGTCCCTTTCCCTTCTTTAGTATTTCCTTGGGATATAAGCCCAATAGTAGTATGGCTGGGTTAAAGGGTATGCACAGTTTGATAACTTTTTGGGCATAATTCCAGATTGCTCTCCAGAATGGTTGGATTCTTTCACAACTCCACCAACAATGCATCAGTGTCCCAGTTTTCTCACAGCCCCTCCAACATTCATCGTTATTTGTTCCTGTCATCTTAGCCAATCTGACAGGTGTGTAATGATATCTCAGAGTTGTCTTAACTTGCATTTCTCTGATCAATAGTGATTTGGAACACTTTTTCATATGAGCGGAAATAGTTTTAATTTCATCATCTGAAAATTGTCTGTTCATATCCTTTGACCATTTATCAATTGGAGAATGGCTTGATTTCTTATAAATTAAAGTCCATTCTCTGTATATTTTGGAGATGAGGCCTTTATAAGAACCTTTAACTGTAAAAATATTTTCCTAATTTGTTATTTCCCTTCTTATCTTGTTTGCATTAGTTTTGTTTGTGCAGAAACTTTTTAATTTGGTGTAATCAAAAATTTCTATTTTGTGATCAATAATGGTCTCTAGTTCTCCCTTGGACACAAACTCCTTCCTCCTCCACAAGTCTGAGAGGTAAACCATCGCATGTTCCTCCAATTTATTTATAATTTCGTTCTTTATGCCTAAATCTTGGACCCATTTTGATCTAATCTTAGTATGTGGTGTTAAATGTGGGTCCATGCCTAGTTTCTGCCATACTAATTTCTAGTTTTCCCAACAGTTTTTGTCAAATAATGAATTCTTATCCCAAAATTTGGGATCTTTGGGTTTGTGAAACACTAGATTGCTATTTTTATTCCCTATCTTGCCCTGTGAACCTAACCTATACCACTGATCAACTAGTCTATTTCTTAGCCAATACCAAATGTTTTTGGTGACTGTTGCTTTATAATACAGTTCTAGATCAGGTACAGCTAGACAACCTTCAATTAATTTTTTTTTCATTACTTCCCTTGAAATTCTCAACCTTTTGTTGTTCCATATGAATTCTGTTGTTGTTTTTTCTAGGTTATTAAAATAGTTTCTTGAAAGTCTGATTGGTATAGCACTAAATAAATAGATTAGTTTAGGGAGTATTGCCATCTTAATTATATTCACTCGGCCTATCCAAGAGCATTGAATGTCTTTCCAATTATTTAAATCTGACTTTATTTTTGTGGCAAGTGTTTTGTAATTTTACTCATATAATTCATGACTCTCCTTTGGTAGATATATTCCCAAATATTTTATACTATCGACTGTTATTTTGAATGGAACTTCTCTTTGTATCTCTTGTTGTTGTATTGTGTTGGTAATGTATAAAAATGCTGAGGATTTATGTGGATTTATTTTGTATCCTGCAACTTTGCTAAAATTCTGAATTTTTTCTAATAGCTTTTTAGCAGAGTCTTTGGGGTTCTCTAAGTATACCATCATGTCATCTGTGAAAAGTGATAATTTGATTTCCTCATTTCCTACTCTAATTTCTTTTAATCTCTTTCTCGGCTCTTATTGCCAAGGCTAGAATTTCTAGTACTATATTGAAAAGTAATGGTGATAGTGGGCAACCTTGTTTCACTCCTGATCTTACTGGGAAAGATTCCAGTTTATTGCCATTACATATGATGTTTACTGAAGGTTTTAAATATATGCTCCTTATTATTTTAGGGAATAGTCCATTTATTCCTATACTCTCAAGCGTTTTTAGTAGGAATGGATGTTGGATTTTATCAAATGCTTTTTCTGCATCTATTGAGATGATCATATGGTTTTTATTAATGTGAATATTAATATGGTCAATTATACTAATATTTTCCAAATATTAAACCAGCCCTGTATTCCTGGTATAAATCCCACTTGGTCATAGCGTATTATCCTGGGGATGATTTTCTGAAGTCTATTTGCTAATACCTTATTTAAGATTTTAGCATCAATATTCATTAAGGAAATTGGTCTACAGTTTTCTTTCTCAGTTTTCAATCTACCTGGTTTAGGTATCAGTACCATGTCTGTTTCATAGAAGGATTTTGGTAGGACTCCTTCAATCCCTATTTTTTCAAATAGTTTACATAGCATTAGAACTAGTTGTTCTTTAAATGTTTGGTAGAATTCACCTGTAGATCCATCTGGTCCTGGGGACTTTTTCTTAGGAATTTGGTTAATAGCTTGGTGTATTTCTTTTTCTGAGATGGGACTATTTAGACTACTTACTTCTTCCTCTGTTAATCTGGGCAAGCTATGTTTTTGAAGGTATTCTTCCATTTCATTTAAGTTATCAAATTTATCGACATAAAGTTGAGCAAAGTAGCTCCGAACTATTGTTCTAATTTCTTCTTCATTAGTGGTGAGTTCTCCCTTTTCATTTTCAAGACTAACAATTTGCTTATTCTCTTTCCTTTTTTAAATCAGGTTTACTAAGAGTTTGTCTATTTTGTTGGTTTTTTCATAGAACGAACTCTTAGTTTTATTAATTAATTCAATAGTTTTTTTTTTTATTTTCAATTTTATTAATCTCACCTTTTATTTTTAGAATTTCAAGTTTCGTGTTTGTCTGGGGGTTTTTAATTTGTTCCTTTTTTAGCAATTTTAGTTGTAAGCCCAATTTGTTTACCCTCTCTTTCTCTATTTTATACAAGTAGGACTCTAGAGATTTAAAACTTCCCCTTATTACTGCTTTGGCTGTATCCCACAAATTTTGGTATGATGTCTCATTATTGTCATTTTCTTGGGTGAAGTTATTAATTATGTCTATGATTTGCTGTTTTACCCAATCATTCTTTAGTATAAGATTAGTTTCCAATTATTTTTTGGACTATTTTCCTTTGGCTTTTTATTAAATGTAATTTTCATTGCATTGTGGTCTGAAAAGGATACATTTACTATTTCTGCCTTACTGCATTTCATTTTGAGGTTTTTATGTCCTAGTATATGATCAATTTTTGTATAGGTTCCATGAACTGCTGAGAAGAAAGTGTACTTCTTTCTATCTCCATTTAGCTTTTGCCAAAGATCTATCATATCAAAATTTTCTAGTATTTTATTTACCTCTTTGATTTTTTTCTTATTTATTTTGTGGTTTGATTTATCTAATTCTGAGAGTACAAAGTTGAGATCTCCCATTATTATACTTTCTCTCTCTATTTCTTTTTGTAGCTCTCTTAATTTCTCTTTTAAGAATTTAGATGCTGCACCACTTGGTGTGTATATGTTTAATATTGATACTGCTTCATTATCTATGCTACCCTTTAGCAGGATATAATGCTCTTCCTTATCTCTTTTAATTAGATCAATTTTTGTTTTTCCTTGATGTGAGATGAGGATGGCTACCCCTGCTTTTTTGGCTTCACCTGAAGCATAGTAGATTATGCTCTACCCTTTTACTTTTATTCTGAATGTATCACCCTGTTTCAGGTGCGTTTCCTGTAAACAAAATATATTAGGATTCTGACTTTTAATCCAGTCTGCTAACTGCTTCCTCTTTATGAGGGAGTTTACCCCATTTACATTTATGATTAGAATGACTATTTCTATATTGCTTGCCATCCTGTTAACCCCTGCTTATGCTTTTCTCCTTTCCTTCCCTCTTACCCTCCTACCCAGTATTTTTTTTTATTTTTTTTTTTATTCATTTTTCCAAATTATCCCCTCCCTCCCTCCACTCCCTCCCCCCGATGGCAGGTAATCCCATACATTTTACATGTGTTACAATATAACCTAGATACAATATATGTGTGTAAATACCATTTTCTTGTTGCACATTAATTATTAGCTTCCGAAGGTATAAGCAACTGTAGCGAGCTGTCGTCTCCAGAAGCTGCTGGATCGCTCTCTGGGAAGAGATCTGCTGTGTCTACTCAAATCTCTCCAACAGATTCTTCTTCCTGTAACGAACCGTTGTCTCCAGGCAGTTGCCGTTAACTCTTGTCCAAAGAAGTGACTTCCCTTCCTGCAGAGAGCCCCGTCAAGCCTGATGCAATTCAGAGTCTTCTCTTGAATCCTGGCTCTGAATCTCCTCCAACTCTTATCCTTCTTCAGGCCGATCTGCTCTCTGCGCCCAGTGCTGTCTCTTTTTATCCTCCCAGAGAATGGGCGTGGGATAATGCAAGGGCTTCTGGGAAGAACCACCCCAGCCAATGAGCTTGCCCCCTCTATCAAGTCAACCTGAGTTCTCACCTTGTAATTGTCCAGAAAACCTGAATTCTCTCCTTGTCACTGTCCAGACAACCTGAGTTCTCACCTAGTAATCCTAACATCTCCCCCTTTCTTTTGATTTAGAATATAGAACAGTCATGACCTTGAAACATAAATCCATCAATATGGGAAGTATTACAGATAATTACATAAATTACATAAGCACATAGTAACATAGTAACATAACACATGCTAGAAGTATATAACAAAAAACATAATCAAATAATCATAAATTGAAAATTTATAAATGTCCATAAGTCCATTGTCCATTAGTCTCATCTTGTGTGAGGAAGTCCAATGATTCCTGCTGGTTTTAAAGTTCTTTAACAGTCTTTTTATTAGCCATGCTCTTTTGGTGTAAGATGTTTCTTAGATCTTCTCCTTTATTTTGAGGTCTTTCTCTTTTTCTGTCTCTCTCTGATGGACAAGGCGAATATAACTCGTTGGCACCCATCTGATTCCTTCTCCTGCTGAAGAAATACAAGCAAACCCTCTCTCCCAGGCATTTAACCTATCTAATTACCTTCTATTTACCACTTTCTAAATCTCTTCTCATCATCTGGCAATTACATCGGAATTGTTTGCACTGGACACAGCCCTGTTGGTTTAAAAGGCCTGTATTCTCCCCAAGTGTAATCCATTTTTGCAATCTGATTGCCTTTTGGTTGACTGATTGGGTAATCCCTTTCTGCCATGTGATTGCTTTTCTGCTGGTTGATCACATCAGAGACCTGACCTTCTAAAGGCTCTATGGGTGTAACATCAGCTGCCATCATGCCCCAAGTCTTTTTTGCCTGGGGCCCTGGAGCTGGGCCCCTCATCCCATTTCCCTGAATTATTCTACACTCTGATGCCCAATGGAGTCCTCTGTTGCATTTTGGACATGGGGTTTTAGGTCTTCTTTCACCCTGTCTTCTCACTGTATCTCCATACCTACACTGAGCTCTTAGATGCCCAATTTTTCCACATTGAAAACATCGCCGAGTTTCTCTAGACGTCCCTTGCCAGAAGGGACCCTGTCTTTCCACATTCATCATTGTCCGGGTGTAAAAAGCATTTGTTCCCACTGTACGTCGGAGAGATTTGAGATCTAGATTGGAAGCTTTTCCACTGGAATCAGGACTGTGTCTGTCCCTGTTCGGGCGCCAAATTGCAAAGGTCTGGTCTAGCTCCTCTTGTCAGGATAAGCAAAAGTCCTGGCCCCACGTTGGGCGCCAATTGTAGCGAGCTGTCGTCTCCAGAAGCTGCTGGATCGCTCTCTGGGAAGAGATCTGCTGTGTCTACTCAAATCTCTCCAACAGATTCTTCTTCCTGTAATGAACCGTTGTCTCCAGGCAGTTGCCGTTAACTCTTGTCCAAAGAAGTGACTTCCCTTCCTGCAGAGAGCCCCGTCAAGCCTGATGCAATTCAGAGTCTTCTCTTGAATCCTGGCTCTGAATCTCCTCCAACTCTTATCCTTCTTCAGGCCGATCTGCTCTCTGCGCCCAGTGCTGTCTCTTTTTATCCTCCCAGAGAATGGGCGTGGGATAATGCAAGGGCTTCTGGGAAGAACCACCCCAGCCAATGAGCTTGCCCCCTCTATCAAGTCAACCTGAGTTCTCACCTTGTAATTGTCCAGAAAACCTGAATTCTCACCTTGTCACTGTCCAGACAACCTGAGTTCTCACCTAGTAATCCTAACAAGCAACCTGGGTAGATAGACAGTAGTGCTAACAATTTACATTCACTTCCCAGTGTTCCTTCTCTGGGTGCAGTTATTTCTGTCCATCATTAATCAACTGGAAGTGAGTTGGATCTTCTTTATGTTGAAGATTTCCACTTCCATCAGAATATATCCTCATACAGTATTGTTGTTGAAGTGTATAGTGATCTTCTGATTCTGCTCATTTCACTCAGCATCAGTTGATGTAAGTCTCTCCAAGACTCTCTGTATTCCTCCTGCTGGTTGGTCATTTCTTACAGAGCAATAATATTCCATAATCTTCCTATACCATAATTTACCCAACCATCCTCCAATTGATGGACATCCATTCAACTTCCAGTTTCTAGCTACAACAAAAAGAGCTGCCACAAATATTTTGGCACATGCAGGTCCCTTTCTGCTCTTTAGTATTTCTTTGGGATATAATCCCAATAACAGCAATGCTGGGTCAAAAGGTATGCACAGTTTGACAAATTTTTGGGCATAGTTCCAAATTGCTCTCCAGAATGGCCAGATTCTTTCACAACTCCACCAACAATGTATCAGTGTCCCAGTTTTCCCACATCCCCTCCAACATTCATCATTATTTGTTCCTGTCATCTTAGCCAATCTGACAGGTTTGTAGTGGTATCTCAGAGTTGTCTTAATTTGCATTTCTCTGATCAGTAGTGATTTGGAACACTCTTTCATTTGAGTGGAAATAGTTTCAATTTCATCATCTGAGAATTGTCTGTTCATATCCCTTGACCATTTATCAATTGGAGAATGGTTTGGTTTCCTATAAATCAGGGTCAGTTCTCTATATATTTTGGAAATGAGACCTTTGTCAGAACCTTTCCTTTTAAAAATATTTTCCCAATTTGTTACTTCCCTTCTAATCTTGTTTGCATTAGTATTATTTGTACAGGAACTTTTTAGTTTGATGTAATCAAAATCTTCTATTTTGTGATCGATAATGATCTCTAGTTCTCCTCTGATCATAAATTCCTTCGTCCTCCACAGGTCTGAGAGGTAGACTATTCTCTGTTCCTCTAATCTATTTATTATCTCATTCTTTATACCTAAATCATGGACCCATTTTGATCTTATCTTGGTATATGGTGTTAAGTGTGGATCCAGTAAAGGCAACTCAAATCCTAGCCTATTCATCCCGGTGGGGCGTGGATGTCAGCAGCAGGTGATGTGAAAAGCCCCTGCCCTCAAACTGGAAGTGTCTGCCAGAAACCGCAGTCCCTAGTTCAAAGGTTCCGCTTCTCTGGAACTTCCTTACCGGGCTGAGTTCCACAGCCTCCAGCTGAGCCAGGCACTATGTGTTGCCTTGGGCCATATCCGACCCCTTCTCAATCTCTTAACTACTCACTGGTGAGAGCTAGGACTGCCTATGTCGGCCGCACCCACAGTGCCGAGATCTGCTGAGTCACCTCCAGGATCGGGAAGATCCAGTCTCTGCCTTTAAATTTTTTTTTAAAGTGGCTTAGATTTCTCTTCTGAACTGCTGTTTTTTAAGCAGAGAAGAGCTAACAGCCTGTGCCAGATTCTTCTATCTCAGTGGCTTCTCTGATCCCAGAGCCCTCCCCAGCGCTATCGGCGCAGTGTGCCAGCACCCAACCATCTGCGCTGGCCTCTCTTCTTCCTCCCCTGGGAACTGACCTTTCTTGTTGAAACACCAGATTCTCTTCAGCTGGTAAGTCGTGCTTCCAGTCCTTGTGGATTTTATCAGTCCAGCGCTATTTCTGAGGCTGATTATATCTAGTTGGTTGTGAGGGAAGAAAGGAGCTTACACAGACGTGTGTATCTTCTCCGCCATCTTGGCTCGGCCCCCCCCTCCTACGCAGTATTAAACTTGTGAACACCACTTGCTTTTCACAGCCCTCCCTTTTTAGTATCCCTCCTCCACCTTAAAGTTCCTCTTCCTATTTTACCCATTTTTCTCACAATTTCTGTATTGCCTTCCCCTTAGCTTACTCCTTCCTGCTCACTTTTCAATGAAGTGGAAGATGTTTCACCATAAATCGACTATGTCTATTGATACACACTATCTTCACCCCCTCCTTTCTTTCTCTCAGATATAATACATTACCTTTGCCTCTTCATGAGATGTAGTACCACCACTTCACCCTTTTTTATGATATAATTCCCTTTCTACCTCTAGTTTCTAGGACAAATTATACATGTGTTCTTTACATATCTTTGTGGCAGAAATATAGTTCTCAAGATTTCTTTTTACCTTTTTAGAAATCTCTTGATTTCTGTATTTGAAGATCAAATATTTTGTGTAGATCTGGTTTTTTCATCAAGAATAGATGGAATTCATTTATTTCATTAAATATCCATTTTCTTCCCTGAAAAATGATGCTCATTTGTGATGGGTAAGTTATTCTTGGCTGCATACCAAGTTCCTTAGCCTTTCGGAATATCATACTCCAGGCCCTTCATTCCTTTAATGTGGATGCTGCTAGATCCTGGCTTATCTTTATTGTGGATCCTCCATATCTGAATTGCCTTTCTCTAGCAGCTTCCAATATTTTTTCCTTTGTCTGATGGTTCTTGAACTTGGCCACTATATTTATTGGCGTTTTGATTTTAGGGTCCCTTTCAGTAGGTGATCAATGAATTTTTTCAATGTCTATTTTACCCTCTGTTTCCAAAACATCTGGGCAGTTTTCTTTGATAATTTCCTGGAAAATAGTGTCCAGGCTCTTTTTTTCCTCACATTTTTCAGGGAGTCTGATTATTCTCAAATTGTCTCTCCTGGATCTGTTTTCCAAGTCTGTTTTCTTTCAAATAAGGTACTTGACATTTTCAATTGTTTTGTTTTTCTGGTTTTACTTGACTACTTCTTGGTTTCTCCTTGAGTCATTCATTTCTACTTGTTTGTGTCTAATTTTCATGATGTATTTTCTTCATTCACTTTTTTCATATCTTATTGTAATTGTCCAATTGACTTTTTAAGTGAGTTTTTTTCTTCTATGGAATTTTTTTCCATTTCATCCATTTTATTTTTTAGAGAACTGTTTTCTTTTTCCAACTCACTAATGTTATTTCTCCATGATTTGATTTCTTTATCCACTCTGTAATGCATGGGATGACTTCTCTAGACTCTCTTGCCAAGCTTCCCTTTCCTTTTCCCATTTCTCTTCTAGCTCTCTTGTGAGAGCCTTTTTGATTTCCTCTATGAGAGTCCTAGGTATTGAGGAGCAGATCATATACCCCTTAGGGGATTCCTCTGGAGACAATCTGCTTTTATTCTCCTCAGTGTTTGAAGTCTGCTCTCTATCCATACAGAAGCTGTCAATGGTTAGAGCCCTTTTAAAATTTTTGTTCATTTTGTCAGAGCAGGACTCAAAGAAAACAAATTGCCAAGAGAAACAATTGGTCTGTTTCTGGGGGGATGGGGCTGGATGGTTTTACCAGGCTTTCTGTATAGAGTGAGGGAGACAGCAGGGAGGCAGTAACAGGACAGTGGTGTCTGTGCTGTGTCTGCACTCTGAGGCTCTGAGAACACGCTGAGTCACTTTGGGTGGGGGTGGGGGTGGCCGGGTCCTGAGAGATGCTAGCTTTCTGGGGTTTTATTCTTCACCTCTGGTGTTTACACCCTCTCTGCTGCTCCTGGTTTGCTGCCAAGAGGGAACATCCACACTGGGGTAAACGTCTTTTTGCAGAAAAGGAAGAGATTTTTCCCCTCCCCCCTCTGGTCTGAGCAGTGTTTGCTGCCTGTCTTGCTCTGGCTGCCTGCCCTCAGTCTGTGCCCAGTCTGTTTGTCTCCTCCCCTGAGCAAACACAGATCTTCTCTGGAAAATTTTAAGCATGTCTTCTGTTGGTGATTGTTTGTGGGTTTCTTTTCTGGTCAAGCATTAATTCCGAGGCTTGTCATGAAGTAAGTCCTGAGAGAAAACATGGAACTCAAGCACTTGTCTGCCTCCATGCTGCCATCTTGGCTGGAACTCCACCTTCTAACATTTTTAAGGCTAGCCAATCCCGCCACTGATTGAACATGCAAGCTTTGACCTGTTCAATGTCCCACCTGAGCCAATTCATCCTTCTTTAAGTAACCAATCTCAGGGGTTAACTATGTGAATGTCAAACTTAGTACAGACATCCAGTTGATTTATACGTACTATAATTCAGAACTCGTGAGCTCAAGAGTTCTACCATCTTCAGCCTCCCTCCTAGCTGAGTATTACAAAAAAATTACCCATGTAAAACTTTTACAAGCTAGCTGATAAACTACTGAGATTATTAGAACCTTGATGACTCCCTGATGTTTTTGGTAATGTGTATGTCCCCATGCACATATGCACACACACACACACACTCACATATATACCCACACAAACACACACACACATGCATATACAAATATACTTGGGTTGTTCTTGTGTTCCAAAGGTATCTCTCTTTAATCTTAAAAGTACTTTCTCTTAATTTGTATTTTTATCTGTATATAGGGTTAAGCAGAAACTGTACTGAGTTCAGTGATTTTAGAGTGGCTGAATAAACTCTTATCCTTCCTGATTATAATGATAATAGCATATTTGATTCATTTCCCTATTATTCCAACAAAATGAGTACCTTCTTAGACAGGGGAAAAAGAATGAGCCCCTGCTATCTAAATGACCTGAAGTTGTGGAATGTAAAATAGATCTCATACTGTGTAAGTTTCTCTTAGTCCTTAATGCAAGTGGCATTCATAAAATATGTGTGGATTGACTGATCTCAGGTTGATAAATTCAGTAGAAAAGAGAGTTATTTAATGAATTGGGATATATTGTGAATAACATCCTACCCCTTAGAATATAACTATATACAGCAAAATCTTATTAACTTTGCATGCTAACTGCCTGGCTTTCCATGCAGTTTGTGTGGTTTTCAAATACTGGAATGTACAGGAATTCAATCCTAATATGTCTTACTCTCATTCATTTACAAGGAGAATCAATTTATAACATCGCATCAAGAATACCTGTTGGCAAAGGGAATCACACTGAAAGTACCTAGAATACAGGGAATTGAGAGGAGTAAATCATCAGGATTTTCCTGATACTTAAAGGAGAGACAGACAGACAGAGACAGAGACAGACAGAGAGACAGAGACAAAGACAGAGAGAGAGAGTAAAAAGACTACTAGGAAGTATGATGGTTGGAACTTTGGATGTGCATTCAGAAAGGCCTAAATTCAAAACCTGTCCCAGCTACACACTTACTAACTAACCATGTAACTCCTAGCAAATCACTTATCTTTTTCTCCGTTTATATTTTCCCCCCTTATTTAGGAAATGGGAGAATTGGAATTAATGATTCTCATGCAAAAACTAGACAGTAGAAAGATAATAGGCTAACTGGAGATCACAGAGATATTCTATTTCACGATCTTCATTATAAATGGGGAATTTAACTCAAAACAAATTTGAGAATATACCCAAAGTTATGTAGGAAGAATGTGGAAGTGATGAAATTGAGCACAGATAACTGGATCTTAGCTTTGAAACTAGAAAGGCTCTTTGAAATCATTAAATCTAAATCACCCATTTTGCAGATTACTAAACTGAAATATAGAAAGTGACTGTTATTCCAAAACCAAGATCCTTCCCACTACAAGATTACTGCCTCCTAAGGAGAAGGAACAGAAATCATGCCCCAGTTAATTATAGTGCTGATATAGCAGATGAAATAGAAAGTGTTAAATGGCTATTTTGTTAAAAAATGATAATTGGGGACTTGAAGGGGATAACATTCCTCCAAAGAAATTTATGAGGACATGCCTAAAATACTGCATGTTCGTTACCTGTCTTAGGACTAGAAAATAATAAATTGAATTCTATGAATAAAGTTCATAGAAAGATGAAGTCAATGTAGCTACTGATTTATTTTTAAATGAGCTAAATATGTATTGATTAAGTGATAATGGAGAAGAAACATAATAATGATTCATGGACATTTGGAATATATGATAGAAGCCCTACGCCATTAAAATAACACTTTAGTATTGAAAGGCATTTTGAACATAAAGTTTGGAAAAGGAAGAGAAAAAAGTATTCATATTTCCTATGTCTATTGTCCATGACCAATGTAAAATATAATTAGTGGTGAAGAGGGTGCTATTTTTAAAAGACTAGTATTCCTATCAGAAATATTACAAACATCGGTCCATGTTAATCTCTGTTTCACTAGTCTCTACTAGCTCCTTAAATCTTAATCTTAAATTCAATACATCCAAAACTAAACTCATTATTTCCCCCTTAAATCCTTATTCTTATCTCTATCACTTCATTGTTCTTTGTTCTTTTTGCCATCTGCTATCACATGTATATATTTATTCTGTCTTTCTGCCTCTCTTTTTCTTTCTCTTTATCTCTCCATCAGTCTCCCTCTACATCATTTCTTTCTGTCTATGTCTGTCTCTATGGCAATCTGTCAGTCTGTATGTATGTCTGTCTGTCTCTCTCTCCATCTTATTTCCCTCTATCTGTTTTTGTTGTTCTTTTTCTATTTTCTATCTCTGTCTCTTATTTCTCTATTCCTTTCTCTATTTCTCTAACTCTATCTGTCTTGGTGTTTCTCCCTCTTTTTCTTTATCCTTCATTTTCTGGTCTTTGTATCTTTACTTTTTTCATCATTCATTGGATTCTGTACCATATCCATCCATTCCACACCAGTTATAGCTCTTGTTGTTGTTAAAAGTCATAACTGAAGTTTGGTTTTTTGTTTGTTTTTGTTTTTCCTGAAAGAACTTCTTTGGTAGATCTGCACTGGAAGACTGCTTCCAGAATATGTGATTACTGAATTTTCTCTAGGTTGCTCTGAAGTGTTCTTGACCCTTAACATCCTTAAACCTGTAAGAGTAAAGATCTTTCTGAAGAAAAAAAGTTGAATTTTATTTCATCTTGTTTTATTTTTTTTTCATATTAACTTGAAATATGCTTAACTTGGTCTTGTTATCTACCAAACAGAATGAATAGAAATTTGGGGATCTTCAGAAGTGGGTCTTTATATTAAGCTGATATTAGATTTAGGTGAACATATAAATCCTTTGCCATTCCCAGATGACTAGATTATGGGATGGATTTTTATTGTCTTAATAAGAATTCTGCTTCATATTATTTGCCTTGGTTCTTATATTCATCCTTCACTAGACCAAATTATTACTTAACATAAACATCAAGGAAGGTAACTTATTCTTATAAAATGAGTGCTTTATTTTCCAGATCTTCACATTCATAAATAAAAGGTCTATCATTGGTATTAGGCAGAAAAGTCAATGAAGGCATTGAGCACAGACAATTTTCTATAAATTTAATGATTACTAGAAAAAATGAATAAAACAATTTATGTGAAATCCATCTGATAGACACAACTCATTCTCTTGCCTTACCATAATAGGATAATTAATAACATGTAACACTTAACTAGCTTCATATACAGTAATATCCTCAATAGTCACATTTCATCACTTTGACAGGGATTAACATTCAATATCTTCCAACTCAACTTAAGTTCATATTTTAAATAAAAAAATTGAACTATATATAATGCATTAACTCATGTAAATAATATTTATAAAATTGTGTGGTATCATTTTTTTCCTAATTCAGACATCAATTTATAAACAATCTTCTGTGAAGATCACTTACATAATTTATTCAGAATATTGTGGACTCAAGAGCATGTAGCCTATAGAATGTCAAAGCTACATAGAACCATGCAGAAAAGACTAATAATCTGGTGCCCATCATTTCTTTCTAGTTATATGAGTCACTCAACTCTATCTTACATTATCTGATCAGGGATGTGTTAGGTGAATTGAAGTGAAATGTAGGAGAAAGGCATAGAGACAGAGGTCAAGACAGAGATACTGATCAAAGCCCGGAAAACTGTTAGAACGGTAGAAATATTCAATACACCAGATATAAGAGGACCTTCAATCTGAGACTACTAGGAACTAGTGACTAGATTCCTAGTCTGGAGGCTCAGGCTACTGAAACATAGCAACTTATTTCTGTTAGATTCTAATAAGGACTTTCTAAATTTGGGTATAACGCTATATACATATGCAAATAATATGACACATATACATATATCATATCCATGTATATATTTAAAGTTTAAAGTTAAAAGGAAGTTTAAAAACTGTTCAATATTTATTCTCATTGTATTTTGTTGTGTTGAAGAATAAAAGAAAGTTGAACTAAGTACAAATTGAAGTACCCCAAAATTATTTCACATTTTCTTAAGGGTGCTGATATCATTGGTATTTGCTTCTGAAATCTTCATTGAGGTTTTTATTGTTTACACTATAAAGTCTATAACATTTATAAGATTTTTTTTTAAATATTGAAATTTGGGGACATGGGTGGGAAGTGGTAGGTGACTTCATTTCCTTTCTCAGAATGATGTCAAGTAAAAACTTGCATGCGTTCATTTATTTGTTCACACATTCATCATTCTTTAATATATCTACTTGTTTGTTTTACTTATTCATTTATTCATTCATTAACTTGTTTAAGAACAAATCTCTTTCCACTGTGTAATTCCAAGAGAGAATTTCCCAATCCATTCCAAATCCCTCACATTTCATACTACCTTTTACCTGTTTCACAGCTTTGGAGATCATATTTACTTTCTACTACAGCTAGTGGAGGCGGAACTAGGGACATAAGAAGCTAACTTCATGCCTCTAGCTTTCTTCATTGAAGTCCTCTAAAATAATTTGGTAAGTATGACCTCTTCCTAGTGCTTAATCAAAAAGAGGCTATAATGAGCCTGTATTCTATAATGTGTATCCATTATAACTTTTCCATCTCCTTGTTCAGTAATTTTGTCTTGCAACCATAAAGCTCTGGAAAATGAACTCATTTACATTTGCTTATAAAAAAGATTTTATTTCAATTTGCTCAATATTGACAAATTCTCTCACCCTCACCCTCATCTACAAAAAATTAATTTCCTATAAAAATTTCTCACAGTCCTATACACATAAACTAAAATGAATTGCTGGCTGTCATTTAAAAAAAGATATCCTGAAAATTATATACATATATTATATGTATATATATATAAAACTCAAGTTTTGATTAATCACTTTAAATCCAATTTTAAATGTATTATAGGAACTCAATAATTAAAGAATACTGCAGTTAGCCACAGTGTTAAAACTAAAGGGCACTTTAGATATTATATTCTCCAATCAATTTTATGTGACTAAAATAGGGATTTTTTTTCCAATTACACCAATTTATAAATGATTTAAAATTCAATTATACAATTATGTAAAACCAAGTTGTCATACAGTTCTCACCACAGTGAAAAACTTGATTTTTCTTTGCCCTTATTCCTATGATGGTACTTCTAAATTAGGATAATCATTTAGGGCTAAATAGTAAAATGAAATAATTCCTAAGGAAATATACTCTTGTCATTAGGTTCATAGACATAAATACTAGCTCTCCTCTAGAATGGGAGCACGATGTAAATATTATATAAAGAGTGCCACACTTTAAGTCCAGAAGATTTAAGTTCAAGTTTCATTTCCAAAGTTTAGTACCAATGTGACCTTAAGCAAGGGACAAGCCATTTCCCACTCAACTCCTATTACCCATCTACAAAATGGGTGATAGAAACTTGATGAAGTGTTGCAAAGATCAGATGAAGATAACCTATATAAAATTATTCTCAAATTTCAAAAATTCTCTAAAACCTATAAAAATTTTATTCTTGTTCTTTTCCCTATCAAAATATAAAATAGAAAAATCAATGATATTAGAAAAATCATCCCAATTCATGAACTCTGGCTCCAATGGCCAAAGGGCTGACTATCTACATAGAAGGAAAAAATATATATAAAGAAGGAAATCATTGATCCTTGAAGTAAGTAATAAAATTAATTTGTAGAGTACACTAACATTTTCAAAACTCTCTAACATGTATTATGAATACTTAATAGTATCTACAGCTTAACAAGTTTGTCCAGAATAAAAAATTAATTTAAACAAATACCTCCCCTTCCTACCAATCAGTTTCTAGAGCCTTCACTGTGCCCCATGACATTCTAATTTGGCTGAGTGGGCACAATTTAGATAAGATGCTTGTTATCTTTGTATGTCAGGCACTAATTTTTTAGGTTCTAAATACAGCTTCAAAAAGAGCTCTTAAGTCACTATAAAAAACCAAAGATGATAAAATCCTATATTTTCTGCTTCATTTATGATAATTTTATTTGATATCTCCATTTCATCACTTATTTTCCTCTACCTTGTCAGATTCTTTTTTATTAAAGCTTTTTTTCTATTTTTCAAAACACATTCATAAATAATTCTGCAACATTAGCCCTTACAAAATCTTGTGTTCCATTCCCCGCCCCCCCCTTTCCTAACCCTCTTCTCTACGTGTCAAATAGTCCAATATATGTTAAACATGGTAGAAATATATGTTAAATCCAATATATGCATACATTTTGGTATAATTATCTTGCTGTACAAGGAAATCAAATCAAACCAGAAAAGATAATGATGAAGAAAACAAAATGCAACGTTGTAAGAGTGAGAATAATATGTTTTGAATCATACTCAGTTCCCATAGTCCTCTCTCTGGATGTATATCACAAGATCATTGGAACTAGTATG
Source organism: Sminthopsis crassicaudata (assembly GCF_048593235.1). NCBI lineage: Eukaryota > Metazoa > Chordata > Mammalia > Dasyuromorphia > Dasyuridae > Sminthopsis > Sminthopsis crassicaudata. The sequence continues at coordinate 609,898,533 of NC_133617.1, read as the reverse complement.
AATCATCTCATTGTTGAAGAGAGCCACGTCTATCAGAATTGATCATGATAGAATATTGCTGTTGTGTACAATGGTCTCCTGGTTCTGCTCATTTCACTTAGCATCAGTTCATGTTAGTCTCTCCAGGCCTTTCTGAAATCATCCTGCTGTTTGTTTCTTATTGAACAATATTATTCCATAGCATTAATATACAATAACTTCTTCAGGCATTCTTCAACTGATGGGCATCCTCTCAGTTTTCAGTTTCTTGCCACTATAAAAAGGGCTGCCACAAACATTTTTGCACATGTGGGTCCCTTTCCCTCCTTTAAGATGTCTTTGGGATATAAGCCCCATAGTAACACTGCTGGATCAAAGGGTATACACAGTTTGATAACTCTTTGGGCATAGTTCCAAATCGTTCTCCAGAATGGTTGGATTTGTTCACAGTTCCAGCAACAATGTATTAGTGTCCCAGTTTTCTCACATCCCCTCCAACATTCATCATTATCTTTTCCTATCTTCTTAGACAATTTGAGAGATGTGTAGTGGTATTACCCTAGTAGCTACTACTCTCACAGCAGTTTACAGCATACTGGTGATCCACTCGCCCTTTTAAAAGAACCCAGATTCCTCCCAATAAGTCCTCTAAATGACAATAACCCCAACCTAATTAACTTTATCATATGACTCGCCCTAGGAAGCATCTTTTCGGGATTCTTACTGACAACAAACCTACCCTTCACTACCTTTAACCATGCCTTAACTTCCTTTAACCATGCCTGCCCTTACAAAACTCTCCACCCTTATTGTGACAATCTTAGGCATCTTAGTGGCCATTGAACTTAACTCACTTACAAACAAAATACCAAACAAATCCTTAATCCATACTCACAACTTCTCAAATATGCTAGGGTACTTTACACATACCTTTCCCGGGTTAAACCCACTAGCAAATTTACATTTAGGTCAACACATTGCTACCATACTCATTGATTTAAGCTTATATGAAAAAACAGGACCTAAAGGTCAAGCCAACTTTCACAGCTCAGCATCATCTACCTCTACTTCTACTCAAAAGGGATTAAAATATACTTCCTATCTTTTGTTGTCTCTATTATACTCACCTTAATAATTATATAATTATAAACCACGAACAATTTCTAATATGACCAAAATAGTAATAAACAGAATTCAACCTAATAGTACTATAGCTCACCCACCACAACCATACAATAAAGACACCCCACTTCAATCCTGACCAACACAATAATTTCCTAATGAATCAAACAAATCTAATGCCGTTACCACCTCATCCTCACCAGACATTACAAACCAGACCACTTCTATTAACAAAGTAAGAAGTAACATTCCAAAAGCCACTGTATTTCCAACTCAACTTTCCAGGTACTCCTCCATGGCTATAGCTGCAGTATAACCAAACACCACCAGCATTCCTCCTAAATAAATTTTAAAAACAATTAAACCTATGAAAGTACTATTCAAACTACAACAATTGCACACCCTACATCACCACTAGCTACAAGTCCCAAGCCTCCATATACTGGAGATGGTTTAGAGGCTAAAGCAACAAACCCAAAAATCAGTAGCAAAGACAATAAAAAAATTACTATCATTTCCATTGTAATTTTAGTATGGACTTTAACCATAACCTATGGCATGAAAAACCATTGTGATAATTCAACTACAAAAACCTAATGACCAATCTATGCAAAACTCATCAACTAATAAAAATTATTAACCACTCATTCATTGACCTTCCTGCACCATCTAACATCTCTGCCCGATGAAACTTTGGTTCTTTACTTTGTATCTGCCTAATAATCCAAATCTTAACAGGGCTGTTCTTAGCTATGCACTATACTTCTGACACCCTGACTGCCTTCTCTTTGGTCGCCCATATTTGCAGTGACGTCAACTACAGCTGACTAATTCACAACCTTCACGCCAACAGAGCCTCTATATTTTTTATATGCCTATTCTTACACGTAGGCCAAGAAATCTATTACGGATCATAACTTTACAAAGAAACCTGAAATACCGGAGTAGTCTTATTACTAACTGTTACAGCCACTGCATTTGTTGGCTACGTACTACCCTGAGGCCAAATATCATTCTGAAGCAGGCCCGTAATTACAAACCTTCTATCAGCCATTCCCTATATTGGAACAACACTTGCAGAATGGATTTGAGGAGGCTTTTCAGTTGACAAAGCTACCCTAACCCAATTCTTTGCATTCCACTTTATCCTCCCCTTCATTATTACAGCCCTAGTTATTGTACACCTATTATTCCTTCACGAAACAGGCTTTAACAACCCCTCAGGAATTAACCCTGATTCAGATAAAATCCCCTTTCACCTTGTCTTGATTTGCGTTTCTCTGATCAATAATGATTTAGAATACTTTTTCATATGATTAGAAGTGGTTTCAATATTCTTTTGCCATTTATCAATTGGGAATGACTTGAATTCTTATAATTTTGGGTCAATTCTGTATATATTTTAGAAATGAAACCTTATCAGAACGCTTTAATGTAAAAATGTTTCCCCTGTTTGTTTCCTTTCTAATATTGTCTACATAAGTTTTGTTTGTACAAATACTTTTTAACTTGATATAATCAATATTATCTATTTTGTGATCAATAATGATCTCCAGTTATTTGGTCACAAATTTCTTCTTCCTCCACAGATCTGAGAAAACCCCTTCTCCTTCTGCAAGGGAAAATCTTTTATTGCAAATGTAAAATCATGGAGTTGGGAAGGATTCTGGAAAGATGGTGTACTAGGTTGGTAAATTTTAAGCTCTCCAGATTTCCCCCACAAATAGAACTAATTTGTGTCTTGAGGCAAACATAGAATCTTATATTGGAAAAAGAATTTGAATCACATAAACAGAGGCTGTCACTGGGTTGGGTTGGACCACCATCCTGGCAGTCAAAATTTCACCTAAATGTTTAAAGTCATCATTAGTCATGGAGTAATCTGAAATGATAAAGTATTCCATGTGGAATCCTTAAAAATACATACCTCTAACATAGGTAAACTAATAAGGGACCTGCTTTGTTTATGGTAGGAACAGAATGAGATAGAAAATGCTTGATAAAGAGCAGATCTAAAGTATGAAACACATTATTCTTTTTTTTTTTTAGCTTACTCTCTTTGATTACTATTTTTGTATGTGTATTTTTTTTATTCATTTTTCCAAATTATCCCCTCCCTCCCTCCACTCCCTCCCCCCAATGGCAGGTAATCCCATACATTTTACATGTGTTACAATATAACCTAGATACAATATATGTGTGTAAATACCATTTTCTTGTTGCACATTAATTATTAGCTTCTGAAGGTATAAGCAACCTGGGTAGATAGACAGTAGTGCTAACAATTTACATTCACTTCCCAGTGTTCCTTCTCTGGGTACAGTTATTTCTGTCCATCATTAATCAACTGGAAGTGAGTTGGATCTTCTTTATGTTGAAGATTTCCACTTCCATCAGAATACATCCTCATACAGTATTGTTGTTGAAGTGTATAGTGATCTTCTGATTCTGCTCATTTCACTCAGCATCAGTTGATGGAAGTCTCTCCAAGACTCTCTGTATTCCTCCTGCTGGTCATTTCTTACAGAGCAATAATATTCCATAACCTTCATATACCATAATTTACCCAACCATTCTCCAATTGATGGACATCCATTCAACTTCCAGTTTCTAGCTACAACAAAAAGAGCTGCCACAAACATTTTGACACATACAGGTCCCTTTCTGCTCTTTAGTATTTCTTTGGGATATAATCCCAATAACAGCAATGCTGGGTCAAAGGGTATGCACAGTTTGACAACTTTTTGGGCATAGTTCCAAATTGCTCTCCAGAATGGCTGGATTCTTTCACAACTCCACCAACAATGTATCAGTGTCCCAGTTTTCCCACATCCCCTCCAAAATTCATCATTATTTGTTCCTGTCATCTTAGCCAATCTGACAGGTGTGTAGTGGTATCTCAGAGTTGTTTTAATTTGCATTTCTCTGATCAGTAGTGATTTGGAACACCCTTTCATATGAGTGGAAATAGAAACACATTATTCTTTAAAAACAAGACTTGCAGCCTTTGTTTCTTATTCTCCCTTTCTGCTTTCATTGTGAAAGTGTGCCTTCAGACACATTTTGATTTGCTTTAATATAATTGAGAACTTTTTTCTTTTAAAATATGAAAACAAAAAGCTTTCTTAATATGAAAACCTGTTGTTTTTTGTGAGTTGATTATATGTTAAATTAGAAAAAGAAATCTATTAACCAATCAAGTTTAACTTTCACTTATTAGCCCACTAAGTGCTTGTTCAGCATGTTTTTACCATAAAAAAAGAAGAAAAAATAACACTTTTACAATTTAAAAAAGGCTGTAAGTGTCCAGATAGCTTATTTTAGCCTTTTCCTGGTGAATATTTCAGTTCAATTCAATTTTCTTTAACTCAGTGTGGCAAAGTTTATTTGTGTTTGTTTATTATTTAAGTACAGATATAGGCAAAATACTATACTAGCCACTAGTAATTGAAAATGAAAATGAAAAATGAAAATAAGGAAGAATAAAGTGATATATAATTATAATAATGTAAATGAAAATAAAAACAAAAGGAGATTCATAATTGTGTAATTATAATGACCTACTTTGGTCCCAGAGGGAAAAAAAAATGAGGAAATGTACCATAATTCTCTATTTGGAGAGGTGGGGGTATATGGGTGTGGAATGGCACAGAAATCATCTAATATGATGAATATGTTCATTAAATTTGCTTATTTTTTTCTTCATTATAACAGTAGTCTTCCTGATGAGGGATCAGTTGGGGCTGATCATTACAAGAAATCATTGAAATGTAAAATCAAAAAACACCAATAGATATTTTTGTTTAAGTGATACAAGCCCCTTTATCAAAAAAAAAAAAAAATCACAATCTGCTAGAGTGATACTGGATAAGTTAATTCTGGACTTGTGATTTCATTAGTACAGGGATATATCTTAATTGAGAAAAACCCTTCTCCTTCTGCAGGGGAAAATATTTTATTGTAAATTTAAAGTCTTGGAGTTGGGAAGGATTCTGGAAAGATGGTGTACTAGATTGGAAAATTTCAAGTTCTCCAGATTTTCCCCCATAAATAGAATTAATTTGTGCCTTGGGGCAAACATATTCTCATGAAAAATAAAGAAGACTTGGGTTAGAACAGGGGGCCTCATGATACAACCTGAGAAAATCTGAAGAAATTTCAGATTAAAAGAGAATTTATAGAATTTGAAAAAGAATTTAAAAATCAAATGAGACAGTGAGGAAAAACTAAAAACACAATGCAAATTATCTCAGATTAACAAAATTGTGGGGGGGAAAGTTAACAAATGAAAAAGATACAGAATCTCAAATATGAAAATAACTTTTTGAAAATTAGAATTGGGCAAGGAGAAGTCAGTGAAGCTATGAGAGATCAAAAAATAAAAAATCAGATTCTAAAGAATGAAAAAAAAGTAGAATGTGATGTGAAACATAAGAAAAATAATATATCTGAAGAACAGATCAAGAAGAGAAAAATATAATAATAATAATTGGATTACCTGAAAGTTGTGACCAAAAAAAAAAAAAAAGAACCTTGACACAATAAAGAAAGAAATTATCTAAGAAAACTGTCTTGGAGTGATAGAACGTGAGTGAAAAGTACAAATAGGAAAAAAAAAAAAAAACACAGCAACCATCACACCTCAACAAGATCCTTTGTGTAAAACACATAGGAACATTATTGCCAAATTTCAAAATCCCCAGATCAAAGAGAAAATTTTGCAAGAAACAAGAAAGAAACAATTCAAATATGCTGGACCTACAATTAGAATTATACCAGGACTTAGTAGCCACAATAAAAGACTGTAGATGCTAGAATTTTACCAACAATCAAAAGAATTAGGGCTGCAGCCAAAAATATCATATCCAACAAAATTTTCTATATTATTAAAATGAGAAAAATGGAAATTCAATGATCTTGTATATTTTCAGGATTTTCTATCAACCAAAATCAAATTTAATAGAAAATTTAGCATATAAGAGTCAATGTCAGAGATCAATTTCAAGAAAGTCAGCACAGATAAATTGTTTATTTTTTTTACATGGGAAATTTATAGCATATGTTTAAGATTGACATTAACACAACAGCTCAAAAAAAGATAAAAATAGTGAGTGCAGAAGAAAAATAATCTTCATTCTTTTTTTTTCCATTTTCCTAAAGATTTATTTATTTAATATTTACTCCAATAACATTCAAAACAATTTTTTACATTTGTTTTTAAGTTTTTTGAGTTCCAGATTCTCTCTCTCATTCCTATCCACAATTAAGAAAGCACTTGATTAATTAGGCAAAACATTTCCATAAAAGTTAAGATGTGAAACAAAATATAGATCTCATCTTAATGAAAATAAAAATCCTCAAGAAAAAAATAAGTTTTAAAAAGAGAGAGAGAAAGAATGCTTCAATATGTATTCAGACACAACCAGTTCCTTCTCTGGGTATGGATATGCTTTTTCATCATAAGTCCTTGAGAGTAGTCATCAATGATTGTACACTTGACAACATCAGTCATTTACATTGCTATTACTTTGTATAGTAGTACATTTCACTTTGCTTGAGTTCATGGAGGACTTTCAAGTTTGCTTGTTTGTTTTCTGAGAGAATCCTGCTCATCATTTCCCAGGGAATAATAATATTTCATCACAGGTACATACTACAGTTTATTACCCCATTTCCTTTTGATTTTTCATTTTTTTTTTTTTTTTTGCTCTAAGAAGAGAGCTACTATGAATATTTTTGCACATATTAGGTCATTTTTAAAAAAATATCTTTTGGTATTCATGCCTAGTACTGGCATTGTTAGGTTAAAGCAAATGCATGCATTTATACTCCTTTGAGCACAGATCATATCTTTAGAGCATTTATCAGTTGGGGCATGGTTCTTATTTTTGTAAATTTGACTCAGTTCCCTTTGAGGCCTTTTTTTATAATTTTATAATTACTATTTTTTATAAGTTCTGTCTTTTTATAATTACTATTGTTAACTGTATTTTCCCAAAATTATTCTCTCTCCTTTCACTCTGTCCCTACTCAAAATATTTTGCTACTGACCACACCTTTCCTCAATATGCCCTCCTATCCATAACTCATTCCCCTCCTATTTTCCTGCAGGTTAAGATACATTTTTATACTCCTACTGAATATGTATGTTATTTCCTCCATGACCCAATTCTGATGAGAGTAAGGTTCACTAACTCACCCTTTCTTCCCCCTCTTCCCTTCACTATAAAAGTTTTTTCTTTCCCCTTTTCCCCATTTTTTAAAATTCATCATTTATGAAAAGATATCATCCCTTCATATTCAATTCACACCTATGCCTTCTGTCTATACATGTTCTAGTTACTAAATTAATGAGAAAATTCTAATTAATTACAAGTATCATCCTCCAATATGGACATATAAAAAGAAAAATCTTAATATTCCCCTTTGATATTACTTTCCAGATTACTTCCTTGTACCTATCCAGAATCCTGCACTTGAAAAGCAAATCCATTCAGTTTTAGTCTTTTCATCATGAATGCTTGAAAATTCTCTATTTCATTGAATAACCACCTTTTCCCCTGAAGGATTATATTCAGTTTTGCTGGGAAGGTGACTCTTGGTTGCAATCCTAGCTTCAATACTTTCTAGAATAGCATATTGCAAGCCCTCCATTCTTATAATGTAAATACTGCTAAATCTTGTGTTATCCTGACTGTGGTTCCATTCTATTTGAATTGTTTCTTTCTGGATGCTTGCAGTATTTTCTCCTTGATCTGGGAGTTTCAGAATGTGGCTATAATATTCCTGAGAGTTTTCATTTTGGCATTTCTTTCAGCAGATGATCAGTGGATTCTTTCAATTTCTATTTCACCTTATGGTTTTAGAATAGCAGAACAATTTTCCTTGGCTGGAACCTCGGCAGGAAGAACAGAATTTTTTACCTCAACAGCATGTGTAGTTTGTGTTTGAGTCTGGGAAGAGTGGGTGAACTTGGACTGATTAGGAATTAGGATTAGTTGTGCTGCAGGGACATGACCCTGAGTGAAAAAGGAACTCACATACCCACTGAGGGCAGAGGCAATGGGCCAGGGAATTTAAACAGTTAAAATTTTAAATATATATTTTCCCCTATTTACCTTTCTATGGTTCTCTTGAGCACTTGCTGGAGGGTAGAGTTCTTACTTTGGGGTTTCAGGTCAGAGGGGAAAGCTCAAGTGAAACTAGAGACACTATTGCCCCACCCCACAACTAGAGATACATATACTAATACCTCTTATTAAAAAGATGAACTGGAAAAGAAGAACCATACCATAGAAAATTACTATGGAAATAGGAAAGGCAGGGGTTCATCTTTAGAGGAAAACAGTGAAGTAAAAGAAAATCTAAATCAAAGAGTAATGTGAAATGGATCACTTCTCAGAAAGAATTTTTAGAAGAACTCAAAAAAGAATTTTAAAATCAAATGAGAGATGTTAAAGAAAAAAAATAAAAAGTAAAAACCTTCCAAGAAAAATATTATGAAAAAATGTTAGGCAACTAGAAAAAAGATATAGAATCTCAAAGATGAAAACAATTATTTGAAACTAAAATTTGGGCAAGGGGAAACCAGTAAAGTTATGAAAGATCAACAAAATAGCAAATGATACTATAGAATGAAAAAATAAAACAGAATGTGAAACATAAAAAAATGACAGATCTGTAGAATAGACAAAAAAAAAAAAAAAAAGAAGAACATATAAGAATAAATGAACTGCCTGAAAGTTGTAACCAAGAAAAGAACCATGACACAATAATGCAAAAAATAATCCAAGAAAATTGTCCTGGACTGATAGAAAATGAAGGGAAAGTAGAAATAGAAAAAAAAAAATCAATCCAACACCACCTCAATGAGATACTATGTGGAAAAATAGGAACATTATTAGCAAATTTCAAAACCCCCAGATCAAAGAGAACATTTTGCAAGACACGAGAAAAAAAAAAAAAAAAAAACAATCTAAATATTCCAGAGCTACAATTAGAATTATATAGGATTTATCAGCAGCCACAATTAAAGATTGTAGGTCCTGAAATCATATCTACCAACAATCAAGTTAAGCTTATGGTCAAAAATATCATATCCAGCAAAATGGACATTAAATGAATTTGCAGTTTTTCAGGGCTTTCTATCAACCAAACCCTAACTCAATAGAACATTTAACCAACATATGAACCAATATAAATGATCTATTTTTGTAGGATTCTGTTTTGTAATCCACTCTATTTACTTCCATTTTGGGGGGAGAATTCATCTCATTCACATTAAGAGTTATGATTACCAACTCTGTTATATCCCTTCATCCTATTTTCTCCCATATAAATACTTTTGTTCTTTCTCCATTTTTATTCCTTAGTCATATTTTTTTTTTTACTCACTGTACCCACTACCTTATTTCCTATCATCCCTCCCCCTTCTCTTATTAGTTTTTTTTAACTCACTCCACAAACTACCTTATATTCTATCAACCCTTCTCTCCTTCCCTAACTTTTTTCCTAGTATTTCTGCCCTCCCTTCTATTCTCTCTTCCTTTTCTTCTCTTCTTTCTCTTCTTACTTCTTTATAAAATTAAATAAAATTTTATGCCCAATTAAATAATTAAAGTATTCCCTCTTAGAGCCAAAACTGATGAGATCAAGCTTTAGACAATGCTCATCACCCTTCCTTTTTCCTTAGATTGTAATAGGTCATTTGTATCTCTTGGTGTGAACTAATTATACTATTATAACTTCCATTTCCTCTTTTTCCAGTACAGATTTTTCTTCAACCCTTAATGTCTTTTTCTTTGATGTCATCACATCAGGGGCCATTCACAACCATACCCTCAATCCATGTAATGCCCCGCCCTTTGTTTGCCCCAATACCAGATTCCCATCTAGGGATGTAAACAGTTTAAATTTTAAATATATATTTTCCCCTGTTTACCTTTCTATGGGTCTCGAGTCCTGTGTTTGTAGATTAAATTTTCTGTTTAGTTCTATCTTTTTTTTTTTTAATAGAAAAGATTGAAAGCCTTGTACTTCTTTGAAGGTCCATCTTCTTCTCCCCTGAAAGATGATGCTGAGACTCCACTGGGTATTGAATTCTTGGTTATAATCCCAGGTCCTTTGCCTTCCTGAACATGGTATACCAGGCTCTCCAATCCTTCATGGTAGAAGCTGTCAAATACTGGGTGAGCCTGACTGTTGCTCCTTGATTTTTTAATTGTTTTTTGAGGCAGCTTGCAGTATTTTTTCCTTGAGATTATAGTTTTTGAGTTTCCCCAACAATCTTCCTTGGGATATTCCTTGTGGGATCCCGTTCCAGAGGTGATCAATAGACTCTTTCAATGAGTATTTTCCCTTCTGCTTCAAGAATATTGGGGCAGTTTTCTTTAATGACCTCTTGTAGAATGCTATCCAGGCTCTTTTTCTGGTCATGGCCTTCAGATAAGCCAATAATTTTTAAATTGTATCTTCTTGTTCTATTTTCCAAGTTGGCTGTTTTAACAATGAAGTATTTCACCTTTTCTCCCATTTTTTTTCATTCTTTTTAGTTTGTTTGACTGATTCATCTTGTCTCACAAATCTTTTGTTTGCTTTGTTCTAATTTTTAATGTGTAGTTTTCTTCAATAAATTTTTGTATCTCTTTTTTCCATTTGGTTTATTCTACTGTTTAAGCACTTGTTTTCTTCAGACAAATTTTCATTCCTTTTCCAAATCATTGACTCTCTCATGCATACTTCGTTTCTTTTCTCATTTTTTCTTCTACCTCTCTTATTTGTTTTTTGAAGTCTTTTATGAGTATTTCCAAGAAGCCTCTTTGGGCTCAATTTTTCTTTTGTCTGCTCATTTTCTTGCCTATTATTAGCCTTTTAGCTCTTTGTTAGGGGAGTATTCTGTTTCCATGGTGGAGGATGCACTCTCCCATGCTTCAAGAGTTTTGTGCAACTATTATCAGAGTTACTTTAAGAGACTTTCTAGGGAACTTTATTTTATGCCCTAGACTTGTTAGGACTGCCCCAGTGCCACTATAGGTATAAAATCTAGTGTGCTGCAGCAATAGTTCCTTTTTGCTAATGCAGAGACCAGGACTGGGTCTGATGGCACTGACTGCAGTGGTACTACATTCCTTTTTGTAGTAGTAAGGAAGGGAAAATAATATGAATGTCCATCAGCTGTGGAATTGCTGGATAAGTTATGATATATTAATTCTTCTATAAGAAATGATGAGCAGAATGATTTCAGAAAAGCCTGGAAAGATCCACAGCAACTGATGCTGAATGAAGTGAGCAGAGCTAGAAGGACACTCTATACACCCACAAAATTATGTGATAATCAACTATGAAGTACTTGGTTCTTTTGAACTATGAGGTGAATTGAGGCAATTTCTATAGATTTGGGATGGAAAATGCCAATCACATCCAGAGAGAAAAGCATGGAGACTGAATATGTATGAAAGAATAGTATTTTCACCTTTTTGTTTCTTTGTTTTTCTTTCTTGTGTGTATTTCCTTTTTGATCTTATATTTTTTGTACAACATATTTACAAATATGGAAATGCATTTAAAAGAATTGCATATATTTAATCAATATCAGATCACTTGCTGTCTTTGGGAGAGATATACTTATTTCCCAATTCCTTGACTGCTGTTGGTGGTGTTATCTTTCTTGAAAAATATACTCTAAAAACCAGCCTTGACACCTGAAGTTACAACAGAAAAAATGTCTTGATCGAGAAAATTACCATCTGTCCAGTTAATAGTTCCTTCTGTAAATGAGTACTGCTTTAATGACACTTCTGTCTGTATTGCTTTCTACCAAAAGAGATAACCACCCTTTTCACATTTACCTATATTACTAGAAGGAGTTGTGATAGCATTTATGTATTTGCCTCTATCTTTCTGTATCTAAAGTTAAGTTGTGATGAAGTTCAATTTTTTGATTCTTCTTTGCGGAATGCTTATTTATAATGATGTCTATCTTTTTTTTTTTTTCTTTTTAGATTGTTCATGTTTTTTATTGATTCATTTTGTTTTTTGACATGTTGGATACTTTACAGTAAACAATTCATACCTCACAGTAGTTTCTCAAGAAAAAAGGCACCATCTCAGATCTGTTAGTTTGATTAATATGTCAAAAAAGGAAAATGACAGATGGTAAAGAAGACATGGGAAAATGGGGATACGTATGCACTACCAGTGAAGTTGTGAACTGAGGCAACCTTTCTTGAAAGGCTGTGAATCAAAACTGTGTATATCCTTTACTCCATAAATAGTACTAAGTTAGTAACTCCAAAAGATTTTAAAAGGGAGGGAGGGAGAGAGCAAGAACCTGGTTCTAATGTTTAGCATAAAACTTTGGAAATTGAAAAGTGGCCCATCAATTTGGGAATAGATGAATGAGTTGTAGCATGACTAAAATGAAATATTATTGTAGCTATAGGAAATAATGAGCAAAAGATTTCAGAAAAAAACTGTTAAAACTTACATAAATTAGTACAGAATAAAGTGAGAACCAGAACATTGTATGGAGTAATAGAAATATTATACAAAAATAATCTTTGGACTTCCAGCCAAGATTGCGGCATGGAGGCAGACAGCTGCTTGAGCTCTGCGTTTTCTCTCAGGACTTACTTCATGACCAGCCTCGGAGTTAATGCTTGACCGGAAAAGAAACCCATAAACAATCACCAACAGAAGACATGCTTGAAATTTTCCAGAGAAGGTCTATGTTGCTCAGGGGAGGAGACAAACAGACTGGGCACAGACTGAGGGCAGGCAGCCAGAGCAAGACAGGCAGCAAACACTGCTCAGACCAGAGGGGGGAGGGGAAAGATCTCTTCTTTTCTGCAAAAAGACATTTACCCCAGTGTGGATGTTCCCTCTTGGCAGCAAGGCAGGAGCAGCTGAGAGGGTGTAAACACCAGAGGTGAAGAATAAAACCCCAGAAAGCTAGCATCTCTCATGACCCAGCCACCCCCACCCCCACCCAAAGTGACTCAGCGTGTTCTCAGAGCCTCAGAGTGCAGACACAGCACAGCCACCACTGTCCTGTTACTGCCTCCCTGCTGTCTCCCTCACTCTATACAGAAAGCCCGGTAACACCATCCAGCCCCATCCCCCCCCAGGAACAGACCAATTGTTCTCTTGGCAATTTGTTTTCTTTGAGTCCTGCTCTGACAAAATGAACAAAAAATTCAAAAGGGCTCTAACCATTGACAGCTTCTGTATGGAGAGAGAGCAGACTTCAAACACTGAGGAGAATAAAAGCAGATTGTCTCCAGAGGAATCCCCTAAGGGGTATATGATCTGATCCGCAATACCTAAGATTCTCATAGAGGAAATCAAAAAGGCGCTCACAAGAGAGCTAGAAGAGAAATGGGAAAAGGAAAGGGAAGCTTGGCAAGAGAGGCTGGAGAAGTCATTCCATGCATTTAAAGACAGAGTGAATAAGAAAACAAATCATTGAGAAATAAAATTAGTGAGCTGGAAAAAGAAAACAGCTCTCTAAAAATAAAATGGATGAAATAGAAAAAAAAATTCCATAGAAGAAAAAAACTCACTTAAAAACTCAATTGGACAATTACAAAAAGATATGAAAAAAGTGAGTGAAGAAAATACATCATGAAAATTAGACACAAACAAGTAGAAATGAATGACTCAGGGAGAACCAAGAAGTACTCAAGTAAAACCAGAAAAAAAAAAGTGAAAAGAATGTCAAGTACCTTATTGGAAAGATAACAGACCTGGAAAACAGATCCAGGAGAGACAATTTGAGAATAATCAGACTCCCTGAAAAATGTGAGGAAAAAAAGAGCCTGGACACTATTTTCCAGGAAATTATCAAAGAGAACTGCCCAGATGTTTTGTAAACAGAGGGTAAAATAGACATTGAAAAAATTCATTGATCACCTACTGAAAGGGACCCTAAAATCAAAACGCCAATAAATATAGTGGCCAAGTTCAAGGACAATCAGACAAAGGAAAAAATATTGGAAGCTTCTAGAGAAAAGCAATTCAGATATGGAGGAGCCACAATAAGAATAAAGGATCTAGCAGCGTCCACATTAAAAGAACAAAGGGCCTGGAGTATGATATCTCAAAAGGCTAAGGAACGTGGTATGCAGCCAAGAATAGCTTACCCATCAAAAATGAGCATTGTTTTTCAGGAAGAAGATGGACATTTAATGAAATAAATGAATTCCATCTATTCTTGATGAAAAAACCAGATCTACACAAAATATTTGATCTTCAAATACAGAACTCAAGAGATTTCTAAAAAGGTAAAAAGAAATCTTGAGAATTATATTTCTGCCACAAAGATATGTAAAGAACACATGTATAATTTGTCCTAGAAACTAGAGGTAGAAAGGAAATTATATAATAAAAAGGGTGAAGTGGTGGTACTACATCTGATGAAGAGGCAAAGGTAACGAATTATATCTGAGAGAAAGAAAGGAGGGGGGTGAACATAGTGTGTATCAATAGACATATTCGATTTATGGTGAAACTTCTTCCACTTCATTGAAAAGTGAGCAGGAAGGAGTAAGCTAAGGGGTAGGCAATACAGAAATTGTGAGAAAAAGGGGTAAAATAGGAAGAGGAACTTTAAAGTGGGGGAGGGATATTAAAAGGGAGGGCTGTGAAAAGCAAGTGGTGTTCACAAGTTTAATACTGGGTAGGAGGGTAAGAGGGAAGGAAAGGAGAAAAGCATAAGCAGGGGTTAACAGGATGGCAAGCAATATAGAATTAGTCATTCTAATCATAAATGTGAATGGGGCAAATTCCCTCATAAAGAGGAAGCAGTTAGCAGACTGGATTAAAAGTCAGAATCCTACTATATTTTGTTTACAAGAAACGCACCTGAAACAGGGTGATACATTCAGAATAAAAGTAAAAGGGTAGAGCATAATCTACTATGCTTTAGGTGAAGCCAAAAAAGCAGGGTAGCCATCCTCATCTCACATCAAGGAAAAACAAAAATTGATCTAATTAAAAGAGATAAGGAAGAGCATTATATCCTGCTAAAGGGTAGCATAGATAATGAAGCAGTATCAATATTAAACATATACACACCAAGTGGTGCAGCATCTAAATTCTTAAAAGAGAAATTAAGAGAGCTACAAAAAGAAATAGAGAGAGAAAGTATAATAGCGGGAGATCTCAACTTTGTACTCTCAGAATTAGATAAATCAAACCACAAAATAAATAAGAAAGAAGTCAAAGAGGTAAATAAAATACTAGAAAATTTTGATATGATAGATCTTTGGCAAAAGCTAAATGGAGATAGAAAGAAGTACACTTTCTTCTCAGCAGTTCATGGAACCTATACAAAAATTGATCATATACTAGGACATAAAAACCTCAAAATCAAATGAAGTAAGGCAGAAATAGTAAATGCATCCTTTTCAGACCACAATGCAATGAAAATTACATTTAATAAAAAGCCAAAGGAAAATAGTCCAAAAAATAATTGGAAACTAATCTTATACTAAAGAATGATTGGGTAAAACAGCAAATCAGAGACATAATTAATAACTTCACCCAAGAAAATGACAATAATGAGACATCATACCAAAATGTGTGGGATACAGCCAAAGCAGTAATAAGGGGAAGTTTTAAATCTCTAGAGTCCTACTTGCATAAAATAGAGAAAGAGAGGGTCAAGGGCTTACAACTAAAATTGCTAGAAAAAAAAATTAAAAACCCCCAGACAAACACAAAACTTGAAATTCTAAAAATAAAAGGTGAGATTAATAAAATTGAAAGTAAAAAAACTATTGAATTAATTAATAAAACTAAGAGTTGATTCTATGAAAAAACCAATGAAATAGACAATAGACAAACACTTAGTAAATCTGATTAAAAAAAGGAAAAAGAAAAAGCAAATTGTTAGTCTTGAAAATGAAAAGGGAGAACTCACCACTAATGAAGAGGAAATTAGAACAATAGTTAGGAACTAATTTGCTCAGTTTTATGCCAATAAATTTGATAACTTAAATGAAATGGAAGAATACCTTCAAAAATATAGCTTGCCCAGATTAACAGAGGAAGAAGTAAGTAGTCTAAATAGTCCCATTTCAGAAAAAGAAATAGACCAAGCTATTAACCAACTCCCTAAGAAAAAATCCCCAAGACCAGATGGATTTACATTTAAAGAACAACTAACTCCAATGCTATATAAACTATTTGAAAAAATAGGGATTGAAGGAGTCCTACCAAATTCCTTTTATGACACAGACATGGTACTAATGCCTAAACCAAGTAGGCTCAAAACTGAGAAAAAATATTATAGACCAATCTCCCTACTGAACATTGATGCTAAAATCTTAAATAAAATATTAGCAAAAAGACTACAGAAAATCATCCCTAGGATAATACACTATGACCAAGTGGGATTTATACCAGGAATGCAGGGCTGGTTCAATATTAGGAAAACTATTAGCATAATCTACTATATCAATAACCAAATTAACATAAACCATATGATCATCTCAGTAGACACAGAAAAAGCATTTGGTAAAATCCAACATCCATTCCTACTAAAAACACTTGAGAGTATAGGCATAAATGGACTATTCCTTAAAATAATAAGGAGCATATATTTAAAAACATCAGTAAACATCATATGTAATGGCGATAAATTGGAACCTTTCCCTGTAAGATCAGGAGTGAAACAAGGTTGCCCACTATCACCATTACTATTCAATATTGTACTAGAAATGCTAGCCTCAGCAATAAGAGCCGAGAAAGAGATTCAAGGAATTAGAGTAGGAAATGAGGAAATCAAACTATCACTCTTTGCAGATGACATGATGGTATACTTAGAGAACCCCAAAGACTCTGCTAAAAAGCTATTATCAGAACTTTAGCAAAGTTGCAGGATACAAAATAAATCCACATAAGTCTTCAGCATTTTCATACATTACCAACACAATCCAACAGCAAGAGATACAAAGAGAAATTTCATTCAAAATAACGGTCAATAGTATAAAATGTTTGGGAATATATCTACCAAAGGAAAGTCAGGAATTATATGAGCAAAATTACATAATATTTGCCACAAAAATAAAGTCAGATTCAAATAATTGGAAAGACATTAAGTGCTCTTGGATAGGCTGAGCAAATATATTGTCAAGATGACAATACTCCCTAAACTAATCTATTTATTTAATGCTATACCAATCAGACTCCCAAGAAACTATTTTAATGATCTAGAAAAAATAACAACAGAATTCATATGGAAGAACAAAAGGTCGAGAATTTCAAGGGAAGTAATGAAAAAAAATTAAATGAAGATGGCCAACTGTACCTGATCTAGAATTATATTATAAATCAACAGTCACCAAAGCCATTTGGTATTGGCTAAGAAATAGACTAATTGATCAGTGGAATGTGTTAGTTTCACAGGGCAAGATAGTGAATAAAAATAGCTATCTAGTGTTTGACAAACCCAAAGATCCCAACTTTTGGGATAAGAATTCATTCTGTGACAAAAACTGCTGGGGAAACTAGAAATTAGTATGGCAGAAACTAGGCATGGACCCACATTTAACACCACAAAGTAAGATCCGATCAAAATAGGTCCAAGATTTAGGCATAAAGAACAAGATCATAAATAAATTAAAGGAACATAGGATAGTTTACCTCTTAGACTTGTGGAGGAGGAAGGAATTTGTATCCAAAGGAAAACTAGAGATCATTATTGATCACAAAATAGAAAAGTTTTATTACATCAAATTAAAAATTTTTTGCACAAACAAAACTAATGCAAACAAGATTAGAAGGGAAGTAACAAATTGGAAAAAAACATTTTTACAGTTAAAGGTTCTGATAAAGGCCTCATCTCCAAAATATACAGAGAATTGACTTTAATTTATAAGAAATCAAGCCATTCTCCAATTGATAAATGGTCAAAGGATATGAACAGACAATTTTCAGGTGATGAAATTAAAACTATTTCCACTCATATAAAAGAGTGTTCAAAATCACTATTGATCAGAGAAATGCAAATTAAGGCAACTCTGAGATACCACTACACATCTGTCAAATTGGCTAAGATGACAGGAACAAATAATGATGAATGTTGGAGGGGATGTGGGAAAACTGGGACACTGATGCATTGTTGGTAAAGTTATGAAAAAATCCAACCATTCTGGAGAGCAATCTGGAATTATGCCCAAAAAGTTATCAAAATGTGCCTACCCTTTGACCCAGCAGTGCTACTACTGGGCTTATATCTCAAGGAAATACTAAAGAAGGGAAAGCGACCTGTATGTGCCAAAATGTTTGTGGCAGCCCTTTTTGTATTGGCTAGAAATTGGAAAATTAACGGATGCCCATCAATTGGAGAATGTTTGGGTAAATTATGGTATATGAATGTTATGGAATATTATTGTTCTGTAAGAAATAACCAACAGGATGAATACAGAGAGGCTTGGAGGAACTTACATCAACTGATGCTGAGTGAAACGATCAGAACTATCAGATCATTATACACTTCAACAATGATACTGTATGAGGATGTATTCTAATGGAAGTGGATATCTTCAACATAGAGAAGAGCTAATACAATTCCAATTGATCAATGATGGACAGAATCAGCTACACCCACAAAAGGAACACTGGGAAATGAGTGTAAACTATGAGCATTTTGTTTTGTTTTTCTTCCCAGATTATTTTTACCTTCAGAATACAATTCTTCCTTTGCAACAACAACAACAACAAAATTTGGTTCTGCACATATATATTGTACCTACGATATACTATAAGTTATTTTATATGTATTGGGAATGCCTGCCATCTAGGGGAGGAGATGGAGGGAAGGAGTGGAAAAATTCGGAACAGAAGGGAGTACAAGAGTTACTGTTATAACAAAAAAAAAAAAAAAAAAAAAAGTTACCTATGCATATGTACTGTCAAAAAATGTTATAATTATAAAATTAAAAAAAAAAGGTTTGGATGACTTATTCTCAACAATACAATGATCCAAAATAATTCCAAAGGACTTATCATGAAAAATACTATCCATTTCCAAAGGAAGATCTAATTTTATCTGAATACAAACTGAAGTATCTTATTTTTCTCTTTGCTTTTCTTTCATTCCTTCCTTCTTTCATTTCTTTGTTCCTTGTTTTTTTTTATTTTTTCTTTTATATTTTCAAGAATCTTAATTTTATTTGTTAGTTTTCTTTTTAAAATGTTATTATTATTTTTTATTGTTTACTTCACATCAATTTCATGATATTCCCATTGTAACCAATGAGTTTTTCTTTGTAATAAATTAATGCAAATCTAGTAATGCACTGATTATTGTTGAAATGTTTGTAACTCTAGAAGAATCTATAAATGGTATACAACACACATGACTTTCTAAACTCCTCTTATGCTCTCATGACCAATTGTTGAATTCAGCCTCAAAAATAGCACTTGACTGGTGAAATTCACAAAGATTAAATTCACAACAATTTATCAGCTGAAGATAATTTGGAGGAGCATCAGAGTAGGTTTGTCCTGTGGGGTGTGAACAGATCTGCACAGGCAGAGAGATAGGAGGGACTGGCGTCCTGAGCAGACCAGGGATGGGAGTAGTCTCTGTGGCTAGAAAAGTAGAGGAGATGACTCTGCCTTCCATAGGCTGACTGCTCTGCTTTGATTGCAAAGCAGTGGACCAGAACCTAACCCAGGATCTGGCTGTGCCTACCCAAAACCAGAAGTGACGCATCACAGACCAGCACAACTTGCAGCAGCAATCTGCAGCACAAGGCTTTAGCAGGCAGTTCCTAATCTACACAGCAGGGAGGTGCAGTCCAGGGCTGCCTCTAATCTGCACATTGGGGTCTTGGCCTAGGGCAATAGAACTATAATGAAAAAAAAAGAACCTAGATGCTATTTTACAAGAAATCATCAAAGAGAACTACCCATATGAAATAGAATCAGAAGATAAAATAGGCATTGAAAGAATTCAGCGAACACCTTCTGAAAAAGATGCTAAAATAAAAACTCCACAGAACATTGTGGCCAAATTTCAGAACTATCAGACTAAGGAAAAAATATTACAAGCAGCCAGGAAAAAAACAATTCAAATACCTAGGTGTTACAAGAAGGGTCACTAAAGATCTGGCAGCCTCCACATTAAAAGATCAGAGGGCCTAGAATCTGATATTCCAAAAACCAAAAGAACCTGGAATGCAGTCAAGAATAAACTACCAAGCTAAGCTGAGCATTTTCTTCCATGGAAGAAGATGGACATTTAATGAAACAGATGAATACCATTTGTTTCTAAGGAAAAAACAAAAACAAAAAAAAAAAAAAAAAACAGATCTAAACAAACAAAAAAAAAAAAAATTGATCTCCAACTGTAGGACTCAAGAGACCTTCATAAAAAGGTAAAAGGAACTCTTGAAAACTGTATTTCTGCTGTGGATATAAATAAAGATCACATGTATAATTTGATTTTCCTGATATAAAAAAGGGAAGCAGAAATGGAAAGGGGATAGTGTCAGAAAAAAGAGAAAAGGGTAGATAAAAAGAGGGAAATGACATATCAAAAAGAAACAAAGAAAGCCTATCATATCTGAGAAAATTTAGAGAGGGGGAGGAACATTGTGGGAATCTTACTCTCATCTGAGTTGGCTCAAAGAGAAAACAATTGGCATATTTGTTTTACAGAGAATTCTTTCTCACCTCATTGAAAAGGGGGAGAAGAAAAGGGAAAAGGAAGAGTAATAAGGGAAGGGTACAAGAAAGGGGAAGAATAAAAGGTTTGGCAATTGTCAATGTTGTAAAATTACCCATGCATATATCTGGTAAATGAAAACTATTAAAATAAAAAAAAGAAAGGGGAAGGGATTCAAAGGGAGGAGTGAGGGATCCTAAAGAGGGAGAGCTGTGTGACACAAGTGGGGCCCATAAGTTTAATACTAGGGAAGGGGGAAAGGGGTGGGGCAAGAAAAGTAAAATCATATTCTGGGGATAATATGATGGGAGGAAATACAGAATTAGTCATTTTAATTGTAAATGTGAATGAGATGAACTCTCCCATAAAATGGAGGCAGATAGCAGACTATATGTTCTTTTCAGGAAATACATTTAAAGCAGGGAGATACATACAGAGTAAAGGTAAAAGGCAGGAGCAGAATCTATTATACTTCAGGTGAAGTTAAAAAAGCAGGGATAACCATCCTTATCTCAGATCAAGGGAAAGCAAAAATTGATCTAATTAAAAGAGCTAAGGAAGGCAACTATATCCTGCTAAAGGTTAGCATAGACAATGAAGCAATATCAATACTAAACATATATGCACCAAGTAGTATAGCATTTAACTTCCTAAAGGACAAGTTAAGAGAGTTGCAAGAAACAATAGACTGCAAAACTATAGTAGTGGGAGAACCCAACCTTGAAATTTCAGAATTAGATAAATTAAATGGCAAAACAAATAAGAAAGAAATTAAAGAGGTAAATAGAATATCAGAAAAATTAGGTGTGATTGATCTTTGGAGGAAATTGAATAGAGATAGAAAGGAGTATACTTTCTTCTCAGCAGTTCATGAAACCTATACAAAAAATTGACCATAGATTAGGACATAAAGACCTCAAAATTAAATGCAGGAAGGCAGAAATAGTAAATTCTTTCTTTTCAGATCATGATGCAATAAAAACTACATTCAGCAAAAAGTTAGGGATAAATAGACCAAAAAGTAATGGGAAACTAAATAATCTCAACTTAAAGAATAATTGGGTGAAACAGCAAATTATAGACACAATTAATAATTTCAAGCAATATAATGACAATGATGAAATACCAAATATCATACCAAAATCTGTGGGATGCAGGCAAACAGTAATAAGGGGAAATTTTATATCTTTAGAGGCTTGCTTGAATAAAATAGAAAAAGCGAAGACCACAGAATTGGGTTTGCAAATTAAAAAGCTACAAAAAGAACAAATTAGAACCCCCAATCAAATACTAAACTTAAAATTCTAAAATTAAAAGGAGAAATTAATAATATTGAAAGTAAAAAAGTATTGAATTAATAAAACTAAGAATTGGTTTTATGAAAAAGCCAATAAAATAGATAAATCGTTGGTAAATCTGATTAGAAAAAGGAAAGAGGAAAATCAAACTGTTAATCTTAAAAATGAAAAGGGGAAACTTTCCACCAATGAAGAGGAAATTAGAGCATTAATAAGGAGTTACTTTGCCCAACTTTATGCCAATAAATTTGATAACCAAAGTGAAATGTATGACTACTTCCAAAAATATAGGCTTTCCAGATTAACAGAGGAGTAAGTAAATTGCTTAAATAGTCCCATTTCAGAAAAAGAAATAGAACAAGCTATTAGTCAACTCCTTAAGAAAAAATCTCCAGGACCAGATGGATTTACATGTGAATTCTACCAAACATTTAAAGAACAATTAGCCCCAATGTTATATAAACTATTTGAAAAATAGGGAATGAAGGAGTCCTACCAAACTGCTTTTATGACACAGACATTGTACTGATAACTAAGCCAGGTAGGTTGAAAACAGAGAAAGAAAATTATAGACCAATCTCCTTAATGAAGATTTATGCTAAAATCTTAAATAAGATATTATCAAAAACTTACAGAAAATCATGTCCAGGATCATACACCATGATCAAGTAGGAATTATAGCAGGAATGCAGGGCTGGTTCAATATTAGGAAAACTATCAGTATAACTGACCATATTAATAACCAAATTAAGAAAAACCATATGATCATCTCAATAGATACAGAAAAAGCATTTGGCAAAATCCAACATCCATTCCTACTAAAAACACTTGAGAGTATAGGAATAAATGGACTTTACCTTAAAATAAGCAGTAGCATGTATTTAAAACCATCAGTAAGCATCATATGTAATTGGTATAAACTGCAACCATTCCCAATAAGATCAGGAGTGAAACAAGGTTGACCACCATCACCATTACTATTTAATATTCTATTAGAAATGCTAGCTTTGGCAATAAGAGTTTAAAAAGAAATTAAAGGAATTAGAATAGGTAATGAGGAAACCAAACTATCACTCTTTCCTGATGATATTATGGTATACTTAGTAACTCAGAGATTTTACTAAAAAACTATTAGAAATAATCCACACCTTTAGCAAAGTTGCAGGACACAAAATAAATCCACATAAATCATCAGCATTCTTATATATCGCTAACAAAATCCAACAGTTAGACCTACAAAGAGAAATTCCATTTAAAGTAACTAGTGATAGTATAAAATATTTAGGAAATCTCTCTCTCCCAATGGAAAATCAGAAGCTATATGAGCAAAACTACAAAACCCTTCCAAACAAATAAAGTCAGATCTAACCAATTAGAAAAATATTAAATGCTCTTGGATAGGGAGAGCAAATATAATAAAGATGACAATATTACCTAAACTAATCTATTTATTTAGCGCTATACCAATCAGACTCCCAGAAAACTATTTTAATGACCTAGAAAAAAAATAACAACAAAGTTCATATGGAAAAACAAAAGGTGAAGAATTACATGGGAATTAATGAAAAAAAAAAACCTATACCAAATCAGCAGTCACCAAAACTCAAAACCATTTGGTATTGGCTAAGAAATAGACTAGTTCATCAGTGGAATAGGTTAGATTCAAAGGACAAAACAACCAATAACTTCAATAATCTACTGTTTGACAAACCCAAAGACCCCAGCTTTGGGGATAAGAACTCAGACAAAAATTGCCAGGAAAATTGGATATTAGTATGGCAGAAACTAGGCATTGACCCACACTTAACATCATACATTAAGATCAGGTCATAAAGAATGAGATTATAAATAAATTAGAAGAGCATAGAATAGTTTACCTCTCAGACCTGTGGAAGAGGAAGGAATTTATGACCAAAGAAGAACTAGAGGTCATTACTGATCACAAAATAGAAAAAATTTGCTTATATCAAATTGAAAAGTTTTGTACAAACAAAACTAATGCAAACAAGATTAGAAGGGAAGCAATAAACTGGGAAAATATTTTACAGTCAAAGATTCTGATAAAGCTTCATTTCCAAAATATATAGAGAATTGACTCTAATTTATAAGAAATCAAGCCATTCTCCAATTGATAAATGGTCAAAGGACAATTCTCAGGCAAAGAAATTGAAACTATTTCTACCCATATGAAAAGATGCTCCAAGTCGCTATTAATCAGAAAAATGCAAATTAAGACAATTCTGAGATACCACTACACACCTGTCAGTTTGGTTAGAATGGCAAGGAAAGATAATGCAGAATGTTGGAAGGGATGTGGGAAAATTGGGACACTGACATATTGTTGGTGGAATTGTGAATACATCCAGCCATTCTGGAGAATAATTTGAAATTATGCTCAAAGAGTTATCAAACTGTGCATACCATTTGATCCAGCAGTGTTACTACTGGGCTTATATCCCAAAGAGATCTTAAAAAAGGGAAAGGGGCCTGTATGTGCAAGAATGTTTGTGACAGCCCTCTTTGTGGAGGCCAGAAACTGGAAACTGAGTGGATGGCCATCAATTGGGGAATGGCTGAACAAATTGTGGGATATAAATATTATGGAATATTATTGTTCTTTAAGAAATGACCAACAGGATGATTTCAGAAACTCCTGGAGAGACTTACATGAACCGATGCTGAGTGAAATGAGCAGGACCAGGAGATTGTTGTATACTTCAACAATACTATATGGTGATCAATTCTGATAGACGAGGCCCTCTTCAACAATGAGATGAACCAAGTCAGTTCCAATAGAGCAGTAATGAACTGAACCAGCTACACCCAGCAAAAGAACTCTGAGAGTTGACTATGAACCACTACATAGAATTCCCAATCCCTCTATTTTTGTTTGCCTGTATTTTTTTATTTCCTTCATAGATTAATTGTACAGTGTTTCAAAGTCCAATTCTTTTTGTACAGCAAAATAGCTGTTTGGATATGTATACCTATATTGTATTTAACTTATACTTTAACATATTTAACATATACTGTTCAACCTGCCATCTGGGGGAAAGGGTGGGGGGAAGGAGGGGAAAAGTTGGAACAAAATGTTTTGCCATTGTCAATACTGAAAAATTACTTATGCATAAAATTTTTGTAAAATAAAAAGAAATATAAAAAAAAGAAATGTCTGTTACTTTCTGATCTCATGGCATAAAGGTGGTAAGTTTTTTCATCTCTTTAATTGTGTAATGCTTAATCAATATAATTGTGTAGAATTCAACTTTATCTCCATAACGAGTTTCTAGTTGTCCTGGATTAATATGGTCCTTTATTATTTGCTCAATTTAACCTCCTTAGAACATTCTTTCCTTTTCCTTACTCATATAAGATATATCAGATACCAGAGTAAAAAATTGGCATGAGGGGCGGCTAGGTGGCACAGTGCATAGAGCACTAGCCTTGAATTCAGGAGGACCCAAGTTCAAATCTGTTCTTAGACATTTAACACTTCCTAGCTATGTGACCCTGGGCAAGTCGCTTAACCCCAGCCTCAGGGGAAAAAAAAAATTGGCATGAAGTTTTTCTGTATAACGCATATTTTTGTGTCATCAGCCTCTGTATCTATCCACTTTGTCAATTCAAGGTTTACGCAACTATTTAATTTGTTGTAGTTTTTAATGATTTTATCATTACCTATTATTCTTATATTACCTGCATTTCTCAACATTATTCTTTCCCTTCCTTTCCAAAGAACCATTCCTTAGACTAGTGAATAGATAGATATAAATACAAGATAAGGAATCCCTCTTTTGTCTTCTTTGTCTGTTTAAGGATATATAGATATATAAAAGCATGTATGTAAATATATATGCACACACACACACACACACACACATATATATATATATATATATATATATATATATACCTCATCAATGTCATCTAATCAGTTAATATTAATAAGTTTTTATAAGGAGATAGTCTAAGGATGTAGCAAAAACAGTGTTACCTCACTCTCAAGGGGCAGTAAACTCAAATTAAAATTCATTATAGCAAAGCTTTAATTTTTTCTTCTTCACTAAGTTTTCTTCAAATGGAGCATAGTATATAAATCGGATGACTCCCTTTCTTTCAGAAAAGGCATCTCAGCCTCAATCAGTGTGTTGGGCTTGGATCAACAAAAGCGTTTCTCAGGGCTATGTTAGTGCAATGAGCTTCAATGTAATGGATTGAAGTTCCTACTTCTGTGACCTTTTGACATATCACATAGTACTATGCCAAAGGAAAGAAGACAGAAACAAAAGGGAACCATCTTAGACATAGGCTTGCCTAAAAGGGCATTCACTCATACTCTAGCCCAGTGAAGGAAAAAGAACTCTCCAGATGATAGGGGTGAGAGTCTAATTTAATCCTGTAGATAGTTAAACAACCAAAAGCCACGAGCTAGTACAGCTTTCCTTTCCTTTAGGTTTCAATACATGTAATAAAAAATATTCTACACCATGGACATTTTTACTCTTTATTCATATCCAGAGGCTAATACATATAGTAGACACTTATTTGAACAGATACTGGTACTATAACTACTATTAAGTAAAAGATTACTGAATTTTTTAATGTTGAAAAAAGGTCTTCATGATAGAAAAGGTTGGATTAAGACATTCCCCCACAAGGGAAACTCAACTTTTAACAGTAATTTCTTCTCTTCCCTAGCCCAAAATTGAAAAAAAAATTTTCCCTATTTTTATCATTTGATAAGCCTTTTAATATACAACCCGAAGGAAAAAGGAAGCTTTATGAACTAGTAACATTAGAGTATCTCTCCCTAAATCTTGTGGTCCTTAACTACCAAACTGGATCAGATACCTGGGTTTCTACATTATACCCTCAGTTCCATTTTATTCTTTTCTCTCTTTTGTTATCTTGGGCTTACTCCTCCTCTTTAATGAATAGAAGAACTATACTTCACAGATACTTTAATTACTCCACAGTTTACAATTTGGCTTTCTATCAGAATAAGCAGCTTCTTGAAGGGGCCTTGTCCTGTTTTTCTTTCCTTTTTGCTGAAGATTTTAAAGACATATTCTAAACATAATAGAACTATTTTTAAACAGTTAAAGTAATTTCCTCACAGGAAAGAGAAATGTTTCCTGGATTATAGCAATTTCCGTAGAGGGCCTATTTTAGAAGACCAGGAGACCATGGGGCATACTCACCCACAGAGTTATTTGGCCAAAAACTACATAAAACTCATGGACACACAGCTAGATCTGGGTCTGTCCTATACAATTGGAAATAGAGAAATCAGTTTTCTAACTCCTAACCTACTAGAAAATAAGGTTTTCTGAAAATCATCATAAAATCTTAGTGAATGATAGGCTCTTTGAGCTGGAAGTGCTTTAATATGCCATTTTGCTTAGCCCTTTAATTTTTCAGAGACAGAGAGGTAGAGTGAAATCTGTGTTTTACCAAGGTTCCACAATAAATTAGGCAGAATGGGGATAGATCCCAGATCTCTTGACTTAAATATCTCCTCCTATCCCTTGCATTTTTCAAAAGGCATACTAAAGAATGACTAAAATCATTAGAAAATATAAAATACAGAAGTCATTAGAAAATACAAAAGTCCAAGTATCAAGTAAGTGAGAGATGGAATTATAATTTACACAGAAAGGGAGAGACAATTGCAAATGATATTTTGAAGAAAGAAGTGAGATGATTTATTGACTAATTTAATGCATGGACTAAGTGAGGGGACAAAGTAATAAAGAATACTAAGTTTCAGAGTGAGAGAGGTCTAATTCTTTATGTCTCTTCTCCAATTTGTATTCTTTATAATTAATGTAACAATTTTCCTAAAGCACAGACATGGTCATGTCATTCCTACAATGAAGAAATTTTGCTGACTCTTGGCTGTAGAATATAACTTCTCAGCTTTTTATTTAAAACTTTTCATACTACACTTATAGATTCCATTCATCTGCACAATCCAAACCACAATTGGCAGGAGACATGCTCCTTAAAATTATATCTTCTCTTAGATGATTTTTTCTCTCTATTTGTATTTATCTGAAGTGTTTCTCCATTTCCCTTTATGTCTCTGCCTCCCACTGGCTACAGTATTTCCTACGAATTCTTCAAAGCTACAATATTGTAGAGGAAGGAACAAAACTCCCTCTTCCACAGGTAGTCATAGGCTTGTAATTGTCCCATCATACAAATTCTGAATGGGGTGTTTCCCATTTTGATGCTTGATAGATGTCATAACAGAAATCTCCTAGTTTCACTCAAAGGTATCACTCTATAACTATACCAGGTGGAACCAAGATGGCAGAGTCAAGCCAGGAAGCTGCTGGAACTCTTCTGGTTTCCCTCGAAAACCACATGAAACCAAGCCTCTGAAAAGAGTCTGATGGAATAAAACCCCTCTCCAGCTCAAAATAGACTGAATAAACTTCAAGATAGGTCAGTCTCACTGGGGTGAAAAGTTTGTTCAGCCCAGGTCAATTAAATTCTAAAAAGCTTTTGAGAGGTTCTTCATCACAGAAAATCAGCAGCTAAGACTCAATTCTGGATCAGCAAAGAAGCACAGCAGGAGGTAAGGTTTCCAATCCCAGCTCAGAAGGCAAACTTTGGGAAACCAGGCTGTTTCCTGAACAAAGTAGGGGAAGTTCTCTCTGAAAGCACAGTGGGCTCAGAACTGCACAGGAAGCTTGAGATAGCACCCCCTGTATCCCAGAAACAGAGCTCCACATTAAAAGTAAATAAAAGAGGAAATATCACAAGAAAAGGAAATGAAATGAGCAAAACACATAAAAGAACCTTGACCATAGATCTCTGCTACTATAGTGACAGGGAACACCAAAACACAAACTCAGGCAAGCATAGAATGTCCACAGAATAAATCACAGAGTGAGATAAATCAATCTCAAGCCCAGAGAGACTTCTTGGAAATGCTCATAAAATACCTTAAAAGGCAAATAAGAGAGGTAGAAGAAAAATGAGAAAGGAAATGAGAGGTTTGCATGGAAGATTCAACAGTTTAGAAAAGGAAGGGAAAAAAATTGTCTGGAGAAAACAACTCAAACATGAGAAGAAACCAAATAAAAAAAAAAAAAGATTAAAAAGCTAACTAAAGAAAATCACACATTAAAAACTAGAACAGGGCAAATGGAAACTAATCACAGTAACAATTCATAATTTCATCCAAGAAAATGACAATAATGAAACAACATATCAGCAGTCAAAGCGGTTATTATGGGAAATTTTATTTCTCTAAAAAGCTACATAAATGAAATAGAAAAAGAAGAAATCAATGAATTAAGCATACAGTAAAAAAAAAAGTTAGAAAAAGAACAAATTTAAAACCTCCAATTAAATACCAAATACAAAATTCAAAGGATTAAGAAAACTGTTGAACTCATAAATAGAACTAAGAGTTGGTTTTACACACACACACACATACACACACACACAAACAAAAACAAAAATCTAACAAAACTGATAAACTTGATCATAAAAAAGAAAGCAAAACTAAATCACCAGTATCAAAAATGAAAGGGGATGAACTTACCACCAATGAAAAAGAAATTAGAGCAATAATTAGGAGCTATTTTGCCCAGCGCTATGGCAGCAAGTCTGAAAAATCTAACTGAAATGGATGAATATGTACAAAAATATAAATTACCTTACAATTAACAGAAAAGGAAATAAAATATTCAAATTGTCCCACTTTAGAAAAAGAAATTGAACAAGTCATTAATGAACTCCATAAGAAAATATCTCCAGGGACAGATGGATTCACCAATGAATTCCACCAAATATTTAAATAACAATTCCAATACTATGTAAACTAATTAGAAAGATACATTAAAAAAGGAGTACTCTCAGGGCAACTAGGTGATACAATGCATAGAGCACCAGCCCTGAAATCAGAAGCCTGAGTTGAAATTTAGTCTCAGACACTTAACTCTTCCTAGTGGTGTAACCCTGGACAAGTCACTTAACCCTAATTGCCTCAGGAAAAAAAAAAAGAAAAGAAAAGAAAAGAAAAAAAAGAAGAAGTATTCTCAAATTCCTTTTATGACACTAATATGCTACTGATGCATAAATTAGAAAGAAGCAAAATAGACAAAGAAGATTATAGAGCAATTTCCCTAATGAATATTAATGAAAAAATGTTAAATAAAATATTAGCAAAGAGATTACAGCAATTTATCAGCAGAATAACACACTATAACCAAGTAGGATTTATAGCAAGAATGCAGGGCTGGTTCAATATCAGGAAAATTATTATCATAAATGAACATATCGGTAACAAAACCAACAGAAATCATGTGATAATATCAAAGTTGCAGAAAAATCTTTAGACAAAATACAGCACCCATTCCTATTAAAAACACTAGAGAGCATAAAGATAATGAGAACTTTCCTTAAAATAAAAAGCTGGACTCATTCCCAATAAGATCAGGGGTGAAACAAAGATGTATACCACTATTATTCTACATTGTACTAGAAATATTGGTTTTAGCAATAAGAAAAGAAAAAGAAACTAAAGGAATTAGAATGGGCAATGAGGAAATAAAACTATTACTCTGCAGATAATATGATGATATACTTTGAGAATACTAGAGAATCATCCAAAAACCTGTTGGAAACAATTCACATATTTGACAATGTTAAACTCACACAAATCATCAACGTTACTGACAAAATTCATCAGCAAGAGAGAAAAAGAAAAATTCCACTTAAAATCATTGTAGACAAAAGAAAATATTTGAGAGTCAAGACAAATTCAAGAACTATATGAAGACAATTACAAACCACTTCTCAAACAAATCAGATCTAAACAATTGGAAAAACCTCAATGTTCATGGTTAGGCCAATCTAATATAATAAAAATGACAATTCTGCCTAAATCAATCAACTTGTTCAGTGCCATACCAATCAAACTACCAAAATATTATTTTAGAGAACTAGAAAAAATAACAACAAAATTCATCTGAAAGAACAAAAGGTTAAGAATATCAAGGGAATTAATGAAAAAATACAAAGGATAGTGGCTTAGTAGTAGCAAAGTTAAAACTATATTATAAAGCTACAGTAATCAAAAGTATTTGGTACTAGCTAAGAAATAGAGTGATGGGTCAGTAGAATAGATTAGATAACACACTACACAATAATCAAGGCCTATAGCAATCTAGTATTTGCTAAAGAAGCCCCAAACTCCAGCTTCTAGAATAATAACTTGCTATTTGACAAAAATTGCTGCTGAAACTGGAAAATAATGTCAGAAACTTGATTTATAGACCTATATCTCATACCACATACCAAAATAAGGTCAAAATAGATACATGATAGATGGTAGAGAAGGCACACGTGAAATCCTGAGCTCCTCTCACACCCTCATTACCAGTTTTTAAAATCAGCCTCAAAAATAGCACTAGACTAGTAAGGTTCACAAAGATTGGAAGTACAACAACTCACCAGCCAAAAATAATCTGGAATATTGCCAGAAAAGGTTTGTCCTGAGTGGCGAGAGTAGACTGGCATAAGGCAGGGATAGAATCGGGAGAGGGGCGGCCTCTGCGGTTGGAAGGTTTACATAGCTCTCTGCCATAGCCTGACTGCTTTGCTTTGGTGGCAGAGTGGTGGACCAGCAGAGAAATCAGAGCCTGGGGTAGAGGTACACTGAGAGATGCCAGAGCAGAATCTGGCTGTGCCCAACCAGGACCAGAAGTGACTCAGCGCAGACCATAACACAGCTCTTCACGGCATTCTGCAGTAAAGGGCTCTTGTTGGGGGGACAGTCACAAACCTGCATGGCAAGAGCACAGTCCCAGGTCAGCCTCTCATCTACACAGTGAGGGGCTTGGCCTGGGGTAATGGATTCTCCCTAGCTTTACTGTGCTCCCCAGGCAGAGATACTTCTGGTGCGGTGAGGGATAGGGCAACTGCTAATATTCAAAGCAGGCATTTGTAGCAGGGGCAGTGATACTTTTGCTGCTTAACCTCTAGCCCCAAGGCGGTCACTAATCCTCACAGCGGGGCTCCTAGAAGGGCAGGGAGACCCAGGCATACTCACTTCAGTAACACTGCTGGGTCAAAGGGTATGCACAGTTGGATACGGGTTTATATCCCAAAGAGATT